>NW_017308595.1:152947-164699 GCF_000935625.1 Nanorana parkeri | reverse complement strand
TTGGAGACCCCTGATGTCTCCATAAAGAGGACCTGTCACATATTTTGATATCACATAAGGGGGTTTTATTAGCCCCCGTATGTGATAGCAATAAAGTTTAGTGGAAAAAAAAAAAAAAAAGGAAAAAAAATAAGCCCCCCCCAAATTTTTTTTTTTTAAAGTTACACATTAAAAAATGTTTTTTTTTAAAATTCTTTTTTAAGTCCCCACCCATACATACACGCATGCAAACATGCATCGGGGGCGCATACATGCAAAATGGACGATTGCGCCCATTACGCCGCACATGTTACATATCGCCGCGAACGTCGGAGTGAGAGCAATAATTCTACGGCCAACAATCACTGATAACACTAAACTGATGAGCGGAAAAAGCTTTGGCGGGTGCCGCAATTTTTAAGCTCGACATGTTTGGTGTCTATTTACCCGACGTGACCCCGTTCTTTTATATTTTACCAAAAAACAGGGTAATAAATGTTTCCTAACATAATGTAAAAAAAAACGTTTTTTTTTTTTACAAAATTTTCAGTAATTTTTCCTGATTATAGTAAAAAAATAAAAACCCCGTAGTGGTGATTAAATACCACCAAAATAAAGCTCTATCTGTCCCCCAAAAAATGGTATAAAATTCATTTCAGTACAGCGTTGCATGACGGAATAAATGTCAAAGGACCGCAGCGCTGAACACTGAAAAATGGCCGGGAAGGGGGTCTAAACACCGGGTCTTCAAGCAGTTAAAAGAGGTTTATCGGAACTCTGGAACTTCTACACCATGGAAGTTTAGGACTGTGCTGCTTTTGTGAACCCAATCCCAAATTAGGTTTTGGTGCGCTGAAATATTTCTACAAATCGGGACCCCAACATTGGTGGCCCAAGAGTCACAAGCAAGGTTCAGGTCAATGGGAGGGGGCTAAAACACACCCATTGTACCATCAAGCTAGTGACCTGCCACCATCTTACCTCTTCCAATTTGCCAAGAGGTCTCGATTGCGTTTATCTCCCCCCTTTTGGTCCTCTCCACCATCACCGCCATCCCCTGGACCCAGCCTTGCATTTTGCGCCTCCCACCAACACCGTATTATCCATTTTCCACCCATCAGGCCCCCCACTCTACTCAGACCCCTATCTCCTAGACGGGCTTAACTCAGTTGTTGCGCTTCCTTCCCCACCTTTTGTTCTTCTTTGACAAACAACGGACACCCCGGTCCGCACAACAAACGAGAAGTAGCACACAGAGTATTTAACCCCCCCCCCCAAGAGCGCTGTGCCGTGGGACAACTCTCCTAATTTTTCATGACCTCCCACTGACCAGCTTTGGAAAAGGAATGGAAGTATAGGAGGACAAAAATAAAAGCAAGGTTCTGCTCCTTACATCACACTGACAAATGTTTAATTTAAAGAGGCTGTTTAAGCTACAACACTCGACCAATGTCACGAGGGAGTCCGTTTTATATTACAGCCCATCGTCTGTATATAGAACCGTGCCACTTAGTCCATCGTGCGATCACGATTGGTTCACAAGACTCCATAACACATATTTGTGGAATATACCTTTTTGGTGTGCTCGAGGTTTATGAGGCTTTGGCAGGGAGGAGTCAAAGTTCAGTCCATTTTATACCACTGTTGTGTGAACGAGGGCTCGTATAATAGCAAAGCCGCAGGAAGTGAAGTTGGTGGATCATTATCTATGTAGTCCTTTTTTCTTCCAGCATGAGCATTGAGACAACAGGCTTAGTTCTACATTCCTCAAACTGATAAACGGCTCATGCTATTCCATGTACAGAACGACCCTACAGAAGACTCAGGTGTTGGCGTTTCCTCGGTTCCACATCCAACACTTAGAGGGTTACTTTACAGAAGGTGGCAGAATTTCAGTTTTTCCTATAGCAGAAGTCCCAGGGTTACCATCACTGGGTTGCTGGAAGGGGAGCAGAGGAAGATAGTTACCCTGCTGGGGATCGGTATATTGGAAAGATTTCTCGCTAAAGTGAACCTTCATGTGTTTAGTGAGGATGGACCTTTGCGTGAAGCCTTTCCCACACTTTGCACACTTAAAGGGTTTTTCCCCCGTGTGGATTCTCTGGTGCTCCACCAAAACGGTTTTCAATGTGAAAGACTTCCCGCACTCCGAGCAGGAAAAGGGCTTGACGCCTGTATGGACTCTTTTATGGTCGGCCAGATGCGATTTTTGCGTGAAGCTTTTCTCGCACATGTCGCAGGAATACGGCTTCTCACCGGTGTGGATGATTTGATGCTCCACCAGGTGGGACTTCTGGCTGAAGCCCTTCCCGCACAAAGGGCATGCATAGGGTTTCTCCCCGGTGTGGATTCGTTGGTGTCTCATTACATCCGATTTCTTGGCAAAGCACTTCCCGCACTCTGAACACGGAAACGGCTTCTCGCCCTTGTGGGTCTTCTCATGGCTGACTAGGATAGATTTGCGCGTGAATTTCTTCCCGCATTCCACGCATGTGAAAGGTTTTTCGCCCGTGTGAGTACGCTGGTGCACGATGCGACTGACATTCTGGGTAAAACACTTCCCACAGAACTCACAGAAAAATTCTCTGTTGCGTCTACTGGGTGTTTTTTTGGTGGTATCCGCGTCGAAGGAGCGCTTAGAACTTTCTATGGGTTGATTAGGATCAGAGTCAGGTGATCTGTCCAAACTTTGACCTCCAAAAGGGACAGCTGGAGTAATGGGAGTTCCACCTGGAGATTCTTGTTTGATTCTCTGTTCTACATCCCAATCTGGCATTTTACACCCCTTCTCGTGTTGCCTCATTTGACCATCTAGAGGGAATTCATTAAATAGATGTAAATACTTTGAGTATGCATAACTCAGTCACCATCACTAAAGACTACAGCTGGCTAAAAGAAGTCCACAACTCAGGGGGCGAGGGCAGGACTGGGCCTATCTTATGAGCAGTAACGAGGTACAAAAATAGAAAATTTAGGGCTCATTACTAACCTGGTCTAACATCTGTGGGGATCTCGTCCTTCAAACAAGGTTGACTGCCAATCGAGCACATTTCCTCTTCATCTACATTCTCGACTTTAATAACGACCAGGTCATTGGCCTAGACGGCGCACAAAACAACATGCGGTTGAATGATGTCAGTGTCGCACCTACCTCTACCAACAGTTCATATTTTAAAAACGGACACTGACTGGGTCCTGGACACATTATTTATGAGTTCCCTCCCTAACACTCATGGGCAGTGACGATATGATGCGATACATACATGCGCACTTCACGCGGAGACGACTTCTACTTTGGCTGGCTGTGGACAGAGGTGGATGTAGCCTGAAAGGAGCAACCCGAGGACTTGAAGTTGAAGCATCATCCTTTACAAGGCTTCATAGCAATTGGTGGAAGAGAGCCATAGACTTGGTTAGGATCATAATAGGCCTCAATAAGCCTCCTGTCAACGTGTCAATCAGTGCTAAGCAATGTCTCCCTCGCCTCAAAAGGAATTTTCACCCTACGGACCAGGCTGTAGAAAATCCTTTTTCGGGGTAGCCACACAATCTGATCTCACTGTTGATATGAAACGTGGGAATGTGTCTTCTTGGGATGGATATACCCAATCGGTTTGAATGCCCGACCTTGATCATGGAAGCTTTTATCCACCTGGTGAGGAAAACAACGTTCTGCGTTTCCGCTTCAAATGTCCAACCTTAATTCAACTCTTCAAAGACCTTTAGTTTCTAAGATTGCCTGCTCCTGCCCTGTTGGATCTACAAAAAGCACCACAAAAAAACTTTTCTTGCGGAACCACGAAGTACACTTGCCGAAAAAGTAAGAACTTTTCTGCCGCACAAAGTTATTGATTATTTGCGTGTTACACCATATCTATTTTTCCATCACAGCAGTTTGCAGACATTGGAGTCCAACTGTGCAGAGTGTTCCAGACCAAATACAATTCTTCATTACACAAGTTCAGAGAGCTCAATGAGGAATCGCTGCTTTGAAGAGTCGTATCCATCTCAATGGACAGATTTTCAGGTAAACAGAGATCCAGCGACTACATACATACAACACGGAGCTGTACTCACATTTGATGAACCATCCTCGGACAATACCGTGTTTCGCCTAAAATAAGACACTGTCTTATATTTTTCTTGCCCCACAAAAACACACTCGGTCTTATTTTCAGGGGATGTCTTTTTTTTTTTAATGTGCAACAAAATGTACAACAATCTAAAGTTATTCATGTACAACAATCGAACGTTATCTTGTATCACTCCGCCTGTCACAGTACCGGACAGCTGTACCAGCAGTGCAGACATCGGACAGCGCAGTAAAGTACGGTACCATTTACCGGTACACATTACAGTACCATTACATTAAGCAGTGAAGTATGGTACTGGAGTGCTCCCTGTCACTGCGCCGGCCGGAGGGAGTCCACTGTCATCCCCGGATACAGTATGTCCCTGCAGGCAGATACCATCTCTCCTGCTCTTCACGTTCCCCCTCACATGCTACCACCAAACTAGGTCTTATTTTCGGGGTAGGTCTTATATTACAGGTATCTTGAGAAATAGTGCTAGGTCTTACTTTCGGGGTAGGTCTTATTTTCGGGGAAACAGGGAAGTGGCCTTAAGCCAAACACCAACATTCATGTTGCATACATATCTGAAGCCTTGGGACTCGTCAGATCATGAAGTTTTTTCAATCCAATATCCGCTATTCCAACTCCCAACCTAGTGCAACAGGTTTCTTGTTTTTTCACAAGCAAGAAGAGTGCCTTAAGGTCATCAACCACCAAACCCCCTTCATAGCAAGATAATGAATTACAAGTAAGAGTCGTTTGATATGAACAAACTAATCTACTGGACTGTAGTCAGCTGACTAAAGTGGTCCTGTAGAAGCAATTTTTGTTACAGCATTAAAGTTCTGGTATTGTACAATGTATTGAAAACAGTGGTAACGGAAGGATTGCCATTCCACATATCTTCAAGTCTATTGTCTTCACTTGGAAGTTGTCTGTTATTTTATGTCATTAAATCTGGTTCTATAAGCACATGTGAGGCAACCGTACACGTTGTACAAGTAAAAAGACACAGAAAAGGTGGACTGATCTATGTAAGAAATGTGGATAGACACTCCTATGAATATCTATTCGTCCCTACTACAGTCCTACATGACATCTGGATTTTCAGCTGTCTCCTCCTCCTGTGGTGCTGTCCAGCACAAATATTTTTGTATCAGCAGCATTATGGGGTCCCTCTGGCACTTGAGCCAACTGTGAAAGGCCTGAAGGGATAAGTACATTACCAGTAACAGGAACTACATCCTTACAAAAGATCAGAGGTTTAACGGAACTCTCTGGAGCTTCTACACCATGAAAGTTTAGGACTGTGCTGCTTTTGTGAACCCAATACTAAAATTAGGTTTTGAGGCGCTGAATTTTTTCTACATCGAGACCCAACATTGGTGGCCCACTGAAATATTTCTACATCGGGACCCCAACATTGGTGGCTCACTGAAATATTTCTACTTCGGACCCTAACATTGGTGGCTCACTGAAATATTTCTACATCGGGACCCCAACATTGGTGGCCCACTGAAATATTTCTACATCGGGACCCCAACATTGGTGGCTCACTGAAATATTTCTACATCGGGACCCCAACATTGGTGGCCCACTGAAATATTTCTACATCGGGACCCCAACATTGGTGGCCCACTGAAATATTTCTACATCGGGACCCCAACATGGGTGGCCCACTGAAATATTTCTACATCGGGACCCCAACATTGGTGGCTCACTGAAATATTTCTACATCGGGACCCCAACATTGGTGGCCCACCGAAATATTTCTACATCGGGACCCCAACATTGGTGGCCCACTGAAATGTTTCTACATCGAGACCCCAGCATCGGTGGCCCACTGAAATGTTTCTACATCGGGACCCCAACATTGGTGGCCCACTGAAATATTTCTACATCGGGACCCCAACATTGGTGGCTCACTGAAATATTTCTACATCGGGACCCCAACATTGGTGGCCCACCGAAATATTTCTACATCGGGACCCCAGCATTGGTGGCCCACTGAAATATTTCTACATCGGGACCCCAGCATTGGTGGCCCACTGAAATATTTCTACATCGGGACCCCAACATTGGTGGCCCAAGAGTCACAAGCAAGGTTCAGGTCAATGGGATGCGGTTAAACACTCCCATGCGTAAGTGTTTTGCTCATTTAAGTAGCCAGGCTGGTAAATTACTTCTCCACTTTCAGCTATGCGGAAAGCCCTCAACGTTAAACTAGCTCATAGTTTTCACAAAGTGTCTGAGGCTTGAGCTGCATCACAAAAGAAAAAAAAAAAAAAACACAACCCATTGCATTCTCACAGCTCCTCTCTGGGAAAGCAAAACCATCTGACTACTCATGGACCAAGTGAGGTCACTCCAATTCTTCATCGTCAGCTGACAGAGAGGTTTTCCACAATGCTGCTGAAAGTGTGAAACCCCTTTGTGTAGACCTTCTTTCACAAGGCTCAAAAGTGTCAAGTCTTTTGCAATATGGACCATTCCAGGTGAGAACAAAAAAAGTCTGAGCCCCTCTCAAACTCACCCGTGACACATATTACACAGCTCAAAACCGTCTATTCCTTGCCCATCCCATTGGCAATCCGCGTCTCATACGCTTACCTCATAATCCTGATCATCCTCTGCGCAGTCCTGGGGGTCAGGAGATCTGGGACATCTCTCTGGTGTGTTTCTGTTACTGGATCCATCTGTAGGAAACACACACACTGACTGAATACATTGTTTCTATGTGTGTATCAGATGATGGGGGATCTAGGTGGACCCTGCGTACTGCTCTTACCTGGTGATGAAAGAGGCTGATGGACTTCCATGACTTCATCTTTGTCATCATCCACACTTTCCAATTCCTGCAGAGAAGGGGGGAAAATAAAAAGGAGGACATCCTGAAGAACCTTTTAGACACTAAATACGGTATATACAACATTACCATCAGGAAACCTGAAAAACTTTTGGGCCTGGTTTACTAAAGGTGTGAAGCAAACATATCGAGGGGATAAAAGGACAAAAAAGATCTTGACCACAGCCGTGTGTCTAACGTAAACACAGTTTCACTTCAATCTTTAGCAATTTAGATTCAAGGAATTACTTTTCTGAAAGGGAAAGATACAAAATTCCACCAAACTATAAAATATGGACAATTGGACATTCCTGAACACCACCTACCTCTCCCGTCAGCAGCTCGATGATCTTGTTGGCAAGCTTTAAAACCTGGTAGTCGTGTTTCCTCTTGTGGAAGGGAATGTGCAGCTTGCTTGTGCCATGGGCCCGGCTTGTTTCCGCGGACACCCCAGGGCGGCTGCTGGGTGTCACACAGTCACCTGATGACTTCTTCACAACTACGCAATCCTAGAAATCAAATATGAACAGGACTAATCGAAAATGTCTTCTATAAAATCACCGCTTTCATCCACCGTCACAGAATGAAGATAAGTGGTGGCAGCAATAGTATAAAATACATACAAAGCAAAAAAAGGTGAAGCGCAAGCTAGATTGTGGCCAGACTATAGGTGAAGGCATCAGGTCTCTCCAATTAGGTGCGTCATGCCACCCAGAATCCTCCTCACCTCTCAAGTCAGGTCTGTGTTTTTATCAGTAGAGATAAGTGTACTGTCATGTGACCCTCTCAGAATCCTCCTCACCTCTCCAGTCAGCAAGTAGATGATCTCCAGGGTGATGTTTAATATCCTCTCGGACATCTCACTCTTGCCCTTATCCATTTTTAAAGGACTGCTCGGGGAGGGGTTCCTGGTGGAAGACAGTGGACATCATATTACGTTATGTAATAAATGTGAACCAGACTGAATGCTGTAAATATGATTTTATTAGGCATCAGTAATATAAATGCGGCTGACAAAAGTTCTAATAAAAAAGGTGAGCGTAGGTGACCCACAAAGAAGGAGAACACGGATACAAACGCCTACTCAACCAACATCTCCATATATTTATATTAGGGCCAAATAAGCAAGGCAGAAAGAACATCGACCCGCAACAAGGCATCACCTAAAGCAATGTACCCAACGGAGGAGCAGGCCCATGGTACTGAAGACGTTTTCGGGATACACCTCTACAAGCTGGCAAAAGACTCATGGACAGATAAGGGAGACACTTAAGAATGAAGCGGAACAAGTCAAGTCAATTGTTCTGCTCGTCTGGCAAGATAAGTGGTGGCAGTAATATTTACCCAACGGAGGAGGAGGAGCAGGCCCATGGTACTTGGTGAATCATCAACCTCTGGTCACTAAATTCATTTTTACTAAACTTCCCAGGACTCTATGGTATGGCAGCTCAAAAGGTCACCCAACCAATCGAAGAGCTGCACCAACAAGCTATACATGAAACATATATTATACTCGCTAAATATTAATATAGTTGGAAGTTCATAATGCAATTTTTTAGATGGACCTTGCTCTACAAAATAGAGTGCGCTTATAGATTCAAGGCCCGCCCTGGTAGTTTTAGGTGTTGAAAATCCTCCCATTGCTTTCTCCATTCCATAACAGAAAACCCAGTGGGCATGGTGGGAACCACCCATAATGGTGAGAGCAGGTGTGCAGACCCGGGAACTCAGTGCAAGGATAGTAGGAACACCTCATGTCATGCACTGCAGGTGTGCATATCTAGGAACGCAAGGATAGTAGGAACCTCTCATGTCGTGCACAGCAGGTGTGCAGACCCAGGAACACAAGGATGGTAGGAACCCCTCATATTGTGCACAGCAGGTGTGCACACCTGGGAACTTTGAAGAACTTCTAGGAAGTTCAGGAATGGTGGGAACCTCTCATAATGGGCACAGCAGGTGTACAAAGCCAGGAACTCAGTGCAGATATCACCAACAAAGTCCTCAAGAGACAGAAGAGCACTAGAATACAAATCTTGGGTAGAGTGACCCTTTAACAGTGACATCTACTCTATCTCCTGGTACCTAAAACAATGCAGCGCGAGGAAGCAAAGGTCTCCAAACACACCACTGGCTTTAGAGACAAATTTACGGACACAACACATCAAGGCTTTGGGACCTTCCAGGTCTGCTAGCTCAAGCACCACATGCGTTTTCCATCTAGTGGTCGGAGCTGTCTAGTTGATGTAGAAGCCAATCTACAACAAGGTCCACATCCCAAAGCCAAGTCACCGGCATCTTCAGGTGAACAGCAACGGTTCCCTCTGTACTTCTCTCATGACTGGTGGACTTTAAAGCTCAACTCCGTCTTTTTCTTTCATAATAAGCCTCAGGTGACGGTGGATCTTCCCTCGTAAAAAAAAAAGCAAAAGGCCTACAGAGAACATCCAGTTAGGGCCAAGAATTGAGGATACGAAATGTAACTATTCAGCAATTTCGTGTGGAAGATCCCAACCTGTTGGGACCAATGAAGCATTTATGACTTCCATGAGTTTAGGCCTGCTGTGAATAATGTCCAGACCAAGAGATGCCACCTGGCTCAGAGTAGGTTTCTCGCCCTCACGGGGATATATGGCATGCTCGAAGGATGCAATCATTACACCAAACCCCTATGAGGTCCTACAGGACTTCCACCAGAGAATAAGGAGAGAAGTCCACCGTCATCCTCACCGCCAACAAGCCTTGTCTGGGTTAAATCCCGACATGTCCAAAATAACAAAAAAAATGTGTCAATATTGGTTGATACTAAAACAGAACAAAACAGAATACAAATCCACTCCCAGATCCGTCCGACCTTCCAGAACTGCAACAAACCTCAAGTCCTCGTCAACCAGATCTACGTACCGTGCCATTCTCTGCCGATTGGTCAGATCCGCTAGCACGTCTTAGGAGCGGTTCACCTTAATATGTGAGATTGGCCAAATTCCACAGATCTGTGGTTCATCGGTTACTACTGGTGACCATCTCGCGAAGAAGAAAAAATGACACCTTGCCCGTTGTCTTGGCAACCAAAAGGTCAGGAAATTCTACCTATCCTTTCCATTAATATGTAGAAAGGGGACCACCCATGCGCCAACACAAGTCGGCCAAGTCGGAGAGAACGTTGTGGCGCCCCCAAGTGGAAGTATCTCTCCATCTATCGATCTCATAAGGCATTGGCCCGTCTATGACCAGCCTTAGGGCGGAAGATGCGATGATGACCCTGAGATCTGGGAACCACCCTGCTGCTACTCAGACTCGGGTCTCCTATAACCGATTACCTGTATGGGAGTCAGCTCGGCCCCGCAGCGGTAACTGGAGGCCTTTTTGCGCCTTTCGGGACCCCAGGAATTCCCCCGCACGTTTATCCGCTGAGAGGAGAGGGCCGGACGCTCTTTTTTCTCCCTTTTGACGAAATCCAGGTCGCCAACAAAATGGCCGCCGCACTCCTGCGCCGACGACCAGCGCTTCAACCCATTGGGGGGAGACCTTTTCCGCCTGGTGCTCGTACGTGGCCGCTCGCTATGGGGGCGGCGCTCAGGCCGCTTCCATATATGGTCTGCCCATTGGCGCGTCTGCGGCCGAGGCGGGGCTTCGGTGGTTGGTCGGGGAAGGCGCTGTGAGACGGTGGCCATGGTGACTGTGGGCAAGAGCTGCACAAGTGATAGAGGATCATTGGTGGCAGCCATGATGGTTGTGGGCAGAGTTGCCCGATGCTGACTACATTTATGTATAACAATATTTATTATGATATAGGTCTTAAAAATATATATCTTGTAATGAGATATCTTACTGCTCTATGCAGAAACCCCTCAAACTGACCCCACCAGCACCCTTGATAAATCTAAGAAATACCTCCATATGGTGCCACCATATTCATTCCAGTGTCAGTAATAGGTAGGTCACACATGCCAGGACAGAAGTGGCAATCATGCAAAATACACAAGCAGCTTTATTGTTAAGCGTCATTTTTGCAGGATCCCAGTCAAGGGGCGTGGCTAGAAAATAAGGGGGAAGGCTTGGCCAACGACTTTAGTGAAAGTCACAGTCTGCATATCAATATAGTTTAGGGTTGCCACCTTTTCTTCAAGTGAAACCCGAACACTCTAGAGCCGTGCGCGGCAATTTTTTATAGGGGTAGAATATAAAGGAGAGAGTAATGTCTTCAGGTGGCCTGGTAGTTTGTGTGGGCTGTGCGACACTCTGGTGGGCTGTACAACTCTCGTGTGGGCTGTGCGAAACTCGGCTGGGCTGTGTGACACTCGGGTGGGCTGTGCGACTCTCGGGTGGGCTGTTCGGGTGGGCTGTGTGACAGTGACACTCGGGTGGGCTGTGCAACTCGGGTTGCCACCTGTACGGGATTCACCCGGGCAGTCCAGTTTTTGAGTCCTGTGTCCAGGTTTCAGGCCAGCTGACACCCGGACACAAGACATTTAAAGTGCCGGCACTTTACATTTTTTTGCCAGATGCAGCTGCCTGAGGTTCTGTGCTTGCTGGGGACCTCGGCAGCCTTCCAGGTGCCTGTAAACATCTCTGTCTTCCTGACACCATGCTGCCCGCCTCTGGACCCCTGGTGAGACACCACACAGCCCGCACAGCACTCCTGAAAGCCTGCATAGCCCACCTGAGAGCCTGCATAGCCACCTGAAAATTGCTGCATGCAGCGTTAGAGTGTTCGTGTTTGACTTGAAGAAAGGGTGGCAACCCTATGTGCAACACTCGGATGAACTGTGCGACTCTCGGCTGGGCTGTGCGACACTCGGTGGGCTGTGCGACTCTCGGGTGGGCTGTGCGACACTCGGGTGGGCTGTGCGAC
>NW_017308595.1:152085-152397 GCF_000935625.1 Nanorana parkeri | reverse complement strand
GCGGGGTGACACTCGGTTACCGCTTCGGGTGTCACCCAGCCTCGGGGCGCCCCTGCCTCAGACCAAAAGGTCCGTATGTGTGGACATGCAGGTTTTAGATATTTTTAAACACTTTTCCAATGGCAGAGTTTAGCTTCTCTTGCACCAACATTTTAGGACAGCGCCCTCTCTAAAAAATAGGTTAACAATGTGGGGTGGACACTTCTTCGTTGAAGAGATGGTCTGTTCTAAAGCCAAACTGGTTGTCAAGGAGCTTGCTGAGCAAAAGACTGGCTAGTGAGACGGCCAACCTGATAAATCAAGAGGCAGGCG
>NW_017308595.1:112718-151498 GCF_000935625.1 Nanorana parkeri | reverse complement strand
ATAAAACAAGAGGCAGGCGAACCTCTGAGGCCGAGTTAACTTTGCATGCACTTGCTGCAGAGTTTGTTTATCATTAACATGATAATAAATTAGGATTGCATCTCCAGGCACAATAGGTTCAAAGTCATCTTTTCAAGCTGAACTCCAGACAAACAGCTAATTAGACCATTGAAATACCTTCTGTACATTGGAACGGTTTAATTTGCCGCAGGATGTGCATATTTGTGAAGCCAGTCCCCAGATTAACACAGCCCTGCCAAGTAATACAGCTGATGTGCAATTACAAGAGGCTGATACCAAGTAGAATGTTGGTACTTATACTAGCTGCATTTAATAATACACTTTGTGATGTTTTAATGAATGTATCGTCAATGTGTCTACCTGATGAAGGGGCCCTGCGTGCCACCGAAACGTTGTTCTTGTGACAGGATGTGACAGTTTAATAAAGCAAGAGAAAAAGAAGAAGCTTGTCTATAGTGTGTGCTGGTGATCAAGCTTCTGTTTGGAGTTCTGCACGGCACCAACCACTTCGAGCACGTTGGCCATGACACAGGAAGTACTGCACACAGGAAGAAGGGTGGGGCTACATACAGAGAGGAAATACATCGTAGACATCACAAAGAATCACAGAAAAACATGTACATTACAACAAAAGGCCACTAGATGGCAGCATAGGATAACACATGAATTTAGCTATGAGAAAATAGTTAGGCAAATCACACTATATAAATTCTAACCTATATAACAATGCTAATATTAACTGAGGCTATGCATCTCATATTCTATGCCCCTATTGGGGCGGCACAATCCTTTTGTGCCTGATACGACCGGAGATGCTGGTGAAAGTCTTACCACACTCAGAGCATGAGAAGGTTCGTCTCCCTGAATGAATTCTCTGGTGGAAGATGAGCCATGATTTGTGCCGAAACTCTTCCCACATTCCAGCCGTGGTTAACTGATTTTTCCCGTCCTGTTCCCCGAAAGCAGAAGGTTCTTCTTCTACACGTGAGAGAGCTTCTCCTTCATCATCTGAAAAGGGTTCCTCCTTAACATTTAGAGGAAAAGGGTTCCTCCTTAACATTTAGAGGAATATAGTATGTGCGGTCTGCAAGTGTATCAAGGCCAGCATGTGGAAGACCTTCATCTTGGTGTGAGAGTGGTTCCTCCTCAATGTCAACATCTAGATCACAGGAGTCTGGTTCTTCCTTCATATGAATAGATGAATTACAGGTATTATCTGGAGGTGTGGAAATGTCAGACATAGAGTGACTTTCTTCTTCGCAGAAGAGGCTTTCCTCTTTGATATGAGCGTTTTAATGGTCGTTAGACAACTGTCAATGTCCTGTGAAATGGATTCCTCTGTAGTATGAGTGGTCAGATTTGTACTGTCTGTGAATGTAGAAATGTCAGAGCCAGGGAGATGTTCTTCAGCTTGCGAGAGGCTCCTCCTTACTGTGGCTGCATGAAGACTGTGTATAATGTGTAGGTGTAGGCATTTCAAAGTGGGGTAGATGTTCTTCAGGTGAGAGGATTTCCTATAGGTAGATGTAAATTGTTCATGATGTGTGGATGAGTAGAGGTCAGGGTGTTTGTAACGGTCTTCTTCTTGACATGAAAAGGGTTCCATCCGAAGCTGAGTAAGAGCTAACAGGTCATGACTTGGAGTTGGGAAGAGCAGTTCTTGTTTAGGATGTGTGGGTGAGTGGAGGTCAGGGTGTTGGTGACGGTCTTCTTCATATGAAAGGGGTTCCATCGTAACATGAGTAAGAGCTAACAGGTCACGACTTGGAGTTGGGAAGAGCAGTTCTTGTTTAGGATGTGTGGGTGAGTGGAGGTCAGGGTGTTGGTGACGGTCTTCTTCTTCTTCATATGAAAGGGATTCCATCGTAACATGAGTAAGAGCTAACAGGTCACGACTTGGAGTTGGGAAGAGCAGTTCTTGTTTAGGATGTGTGGGTGAGTGGAGGTCAGGGTGTTGGTGACTGTCTTCTTCTTCTTGACATGAAAGGGCTTCCATCGTAACATGAGTAAGAGCTAACAGGTCACGACTTGGAGTCGGGAAGGGCAGTTCTTGTTTAGGATGTGTGGGTGAGTGGAGGTCAGGGTGTTGGTGACGGTCTTCTTCTTCTTGACATGAAAGGGGTTCCATCGTAACATGAGTAAGAGCTAATAGGTCACGACTTGGAGTCGGGAAGGGCAGTTCTTGTTTAGGATGTGTGGGTGAGTAGAGGTCAGGGTGTTGGTGACGGTCTTCTTCTTCTTAATATGAAAGGGGTTCCATCGTAACATGAGTAAGAGCTAACAGGTCACGACTTGGAGTCGGGAAGGGCAGTTCTTGTTTAGGATGTGTGGGTGAGAAGAGGTCAGGGTGTTGGTGACTGTCTTCTTCTTCTTGACATGAAAGGGGTTCCATCATAACATGAGAAAGAGCTAACAGGTCATGACTTGGAGTCGAGAAGACCAGTTGGAGACGTGGGGTTCATTCTTGGTATCGGTTAATATTCCAGGGTGGTGACTGCATTTGGTCGAAATGTTGGAAACATCACATTTCATAACTGTTGTAAAGAGATCTCACTCTATTAAGCTCCTCCTACCAAGAGGTTGAAGCGTATTTGATCCTCGATCAAAGAAGAAGATTTTTTATATTAAAAAAAACATGCAAATGAATTAAATTATATAATTATTTTCATATTTTAACTACAAAGACCTTTAATACCGTAACAAAAAAAACTTGAATATTGTATATTACTAGCGTATAAAAAATAAATATGCAATGTAAACATAAACATCAATATTTAAACTTTTTTTAAATAACCGATAGACCTATAATGATAATATAATGTGTATATGAAAACAGATGCAAATTAATTCATTTATATAATCACTTCCATATTTTTAACTACAAAGACCTTTATTACGGTAAAAAAAAAAATTTGAATTCCTGTTTGTGCGTTCCAAGGACAGGAAGTCATGTGTTTTATCCAGTATCAGCTCCTGGGTGAGAGGTGACTTGGGAGGGAGCAAAGAAGACATCAATGTTACTGGCAGCAGGTAACTATTTTATCACTGTTTCATTTATCTGAATGTAATAAATACCATTTAATATGACGATATGTAACATGTATGTGTATGCATGTCATAATATGTATTGTGTATATATAGATTTTAGTCTGTGATGAAATGTGTGAGGAAGATCCTTCATTATAACATGGGAGAAGGAAGGGGGGACCGGCGCAGTGTGATATAGTAGTTATTATAATACAGGAGGTGGAGAAGTGGCCGTGATATTGGTTCCTTATGACGTACAGTGGTACCTCGGTTCACAAACTTAATTCGTCGCGCGATTCTGGTCGCGAACCGATTTGGTTGTGAACCGAATCAAACTGTGATCAGACCGTGATCACGACTAGAGGAAGCCGGGACCAGTGTCAGAGCGGGGGGAAATGGCTGCGGATGTGTTCGTCACCCGAAGCGGAGGTCGCGAACGGAAGCAAAATTTTGTCAAACTTCCTGTTCGCGAACCGGAGCGTTTGTGAACAGAGGTACCACTGTGTGTTGAGTCCAGCCATTCAAATGCCACCAGCGGTTTGGTGGCCGCAATCCTGTGACACAGACAAGTCCATCTCAAAAGTAAGACAATGTTTGTGACCCCTTTGTATCCGCCATACCAACAACTATCACCTTTGTTTTTTTATTTTCATTGCTCCCGATTGCTGAATAGAAAAATTCCGTAAAAGATCACATGACAGCCTCAGTGATGATGTGTAATGGCAAGGGTCACCTGCATGAGACACTACTTAACCTCGCCCTGGAGATCATCTGCCTGCTGACCGGAGAGGTGAGGAGGATTCTGGGAGGTCACATGACATCACTCTTATCTCTATTCATAATACACAGACCTGACCTGGAGAGGTGAGGAGGATTCTAGGAGGTCACATGACACCGCTCTCATCTCTATTAATAAGACACAGACCTGACCAGAGAGGTGAGGAGGATTCTGGGAGGTCACATGACATCACTCTTATCTCTATTCATAAAGCGCAGACCTGACCGCAGAGGTGAGGAGGATTCTGGGAGGTCAGATTACATCACCCCTATCTCTATTAATAAGACACAGGCCTGACCGGACAGGTGGGGAGGATTCTGGGAGGTCACATGACATCACTCTGATCTCTATTCATAATACACAGACCTGACCTGGAGAGGTGAGGAGGATTCTAGGAGGTCACATGACATCACTCTTATCCCTTTTAATAAAACACAAACCAGACCAGAGGGGTGAGGAGGGTTCTGGGAGGTCACATGACATACATTTTTTTCTGTATTTATAAAGAGTTATCCGCCAGTGACATCTGGTGACCATGTGATCATCAAGGTACTTCCACCTCACTCCCTGACACCGGGGAGAAACAACGAGCAGAAGATTCTAGAAGTCACCAAGAAGATAATTAAACTGCTGGCGGGAGAGGTGAGCGGTGCCGGGAATTCTGGGACATGATCCAGGAACAGACAAGGGGTGTGTCTGGATGGTGACTGTATCATTGTGTGTGTCAGGTTCCTATAAGGTGTCAGGATGTCTCTGTCTATTTCTCCATGGAGGAGTGGGAGTATCTAGAAGGACACCGGGATCTCTACAAGGACGTCGTGATGGAGAATGCCCCGCCCCTCACATCACCGGGTAAGAGGAGAGAGCAGTACGGAGGGTCCACCTAGATCCCCCATCATCTGATACACACATAGAGACAATGTATTCAGTCAGTGTGTGTGTTTTCTACAGATGGATCCAGTAAGAGGAACCCACCAGAGAGATGTCCCCATCCTCTGTATTCCCGGGATTCCACACAGGAACATCATGAGATCCCTCAGGCCCGTCCTCTGTATTCCCGGGATTTCACACAGGAACATCATGAGATCCCTCACCATGATCAGGTAGGCATGGCTGAGGAACCTCACCAAATACTAAAGAGCCTTCACACTCTGATCTGTTGAGAAGCTGAGGGGGGGCATTTGTATCTTTTGTTGCCTATCATGCAATGTGTTCTTCTTTTTGGATTTAGGATAAAGGTCTGATTGCTATTAAAGTTGAAGTTATTGATGGGGAGGAGCAAAATCCATTGTATGATCAGCAGAATGGTGAGAGGAAAGAGAAGGAGGGTTTGAAAGAAGTCAAGGTGGAAGAGAAAGAAATTGCAACTGAGGCCAACACAGGTACATTAGAAATGGTCATTACAGGAAATGTGATGGAGAGCAGAGTTGGCCTCCATGTAAATAGCTCTGGTTATAAAGATATTGGAATTGTATGCTGTTAACTAGGATGGGTTTGAGGCCCATTAAAAGAGTAAAAAAAACGTATTTTATTTTTGGCAGACAAAGATAACCCCAACGGGACCCTAAGGAAACATGGAGGTTGTGGTACAGAAGGTAAGGACATCATAAGAGATCCCCGTGGAGAACATACCCTTACCCACAAAATCTGGCTAGGACTTCACAGTGTGCAGAGATCACCAGATCCCTTCCATCCCCAAAAATCTTCTGAAAATGGTCAACCTGTCCACCAGCACGTTCAGGCAGTCAAAAACCCCTTTGAATGTCCTGTCTGTGGGAAATTTTTTTTTAAACAATGCGAGTTTGCCAAGCACAAGAGAGTTCACACCGGAGAGAAACCTTTTCAGTGCCTGCAGTGTGGGAAGTGTTACACCAATCGGTCAGTTCTCGTCAAACACCAGAAACTCCACACAGGAGAAAAGCCGTTCTCCTGCTCGGATTGCGGCAAATGCTTCAGCCAGAAGGCCCACCTCCTTCGCCACCAGATGCTCCACACCGGCGAGAAGCCTGTGACGTGTCCAGACTGCGGGAAAAGATTCTCGCGCAAGTCGAATCTGATCGACCATCAAAGAATTCACACGGGGGAAAAGCCTTTCCCCTGTCCTAAGTGTGATCGAAGTTTCACCCAGAAGTCCATCCTTATCCGCCACCAAAGGACTCATCGAGAGGAAAAGACCGCCATCTGTTCAGAGTGCGGGAAATGTTCTGATCTTCTGACCCACCAAAAACATCACAGAGGAGAACACACTGGACTTTCCTGATGCCAGAATATTTTTTAGAAATGCTAGAGGCTTTTAGACACTGGAGATTTCAGAGAGTGTATCTTCATCTAGAGGACTAAACCTCATCCACTGGGACATTTTCTAATTTTCAGTGGTGAAAACAATTCCAGCCGACATTGGAAAAGAAACGAGGATATGTAAACATTAAAAAATACTGTAAAGACAGCTAATTTATTCCGCAAATAATGTGCAGATACACCAACGACACTTCATACTGTAAGGGCAGCTGATTTATGAGCAAATAATGTGCAGATACATCGACGACATCTAATATTGTAAGGGCCTCTAACTTATTAGCAAACAATGTGCAGATACATCGACGACACTTATACACTGTCATTGAAGTAAACCCCCGAAGACATGGAGAATATAAGTGGATATGTTATGATCAAGGACCTTCCACTTCCACTGCTACAACATGTCATCATTGCACACATTTTTACTTTTGTTAGATATTTATGGCACTGCTGTAACAGGGAAACTGCATTTTGCTTTTATGAACCCGATCCTGATCCCGAAAATCCGGGAGATGCAGCAGAAAACTAAAACATTGTTGTATGTACCGTGTGTAGAGAGAATTTATATAACACTAAAAGTGTACAGAGGAACCTTGTTAGAAAAAAAAGTTTTAATGTGTTTCGCCTCTTGTTTTGTTTTACGATATATCTCTGCTCAATATCGGCCATTTGTGCTTACGCCTCCGAAAAATACTTGTAAACAGCAATGATAAAAAAAAAAATAGGATTTTTGTACTCACCTTAAAACCTTTTCTTGGAGTCTAATGAGAGGCACAGGAATTCAGATACTGTTGCCTACAGGAGGATTGGACGCTGGAAAAAACAAAAATTGTGGGCCAGTCCCTCCTCTACCCAGCGTGCCTCAGTTTGTAGCAAAAGAATAAACATAACACGTAAAAGAGTTTTTATGGTGAGTACAAAAATTCTATTATCTTTCTCATCTATTGGGGGGCACAGGAATTCGGATACTGTTGGGCTGACCAAAAGATCACCTTCGCAACATCTCCAAAATACGCCCCTTCCTCACCAATGAAACCTCAAAACTATTCATCCACTCCCTTGTTATCTCCAGGCTTGAATATTGCAACTCCCTCCTCATTGGCCGACCTCTACACAGGCTCCTCCCCCCTTCAGTCTATCATGAATGCTGCTGCTAGACTCATTCAGCTAACAAGCACTCAGTGTCTGCAACCCCACTCTGTCAATCCCTGCACTGGCTTCCATCCCCCACCCTCCCCCGCCAATCCCTGCACTGGCTTCCATCCCCCACCCTCCCCCGCCAATCCCTGCACTGGCTTCCATCCCCCACCCTCCCCCGCCAATCCCTGCACTGGCTTCCATCCCCCACCCTCCCCCGCCAATCCCTGCACTGACTTCCATCCCCCACTCCCCTCTGCCAATCCCTGCACTGACTTCCAATCGCCAAAAGGATAAAATTCAAAATATCACAATCACTTACAAAGCCATCCACAACTCTGCCCCCCGGCTATATCTCCAACCTTGTCTCAAAGTATCACCCTAACCGTCCACTCCGCTCTTCAAAAGACCTCCTGCTTTCCAGCTCCCTCGTCAACTCCTCCCATGCTCGCCTCCAGGACTTCACTAGAGTCTCTCCCATCCTCTGGAACACTTTACCCCAACCTGTCCGTCTATCTCCCACCTTGACTGCCTTTAGGCGATCCCTTTGGACTCATCTCTTCAGGGAAGCCGATCCCACCACAACCTAAACGTTCTCAAACAATTCATCCCCTCACAGCTCCCTCCTCATGTATCACTGGACCCTCGCTTTTAGATTGTAAGACCCCACGGGCAGGGCCCTCCTTACCATCTTGTCTTGAATTGTATTGTGATTGTAATGTCTTCCTTATATTGTAAAGCGCTGAGCAAACTGTTGGCGCTATATGAATCCTGTATAATAATAACTCCAGCTCAAGGGGGCCACACGGTAACTACGGCAAACAAGCTCAAAAGAACTGAAGACCCTGCAGCCCAGAAGTGGCCAAAATAACCAATGCTCAAATCTCAACTGGATGCATCTGAGCCCCTCTACCAGATGGGGGAGGGGGGCCTACCTTCATGCAGAAGGCTTTTCAGAGTACTTATATGACCTCTGACTTTGAGCCCTATGGGCTGAGTAGGAGTTAGACTTTGTGGGCCTGGGGACACCTACTGCAGAAGTAGATCAAGGAGAATTGAAGGATTCCTCCTACCTCTCCCTAGACCTCCTACGCTGAGTCAGGAATGCACTCTGGCCTCCTGTGGTTTCCCTAATCTAGGTATCCAGTATTGAAGAGATTATATTCCCGAAAGACCCAGCAATGTAACCAGAGTTCTCTGCGCATCCGTATGGACATCGGACCGATGTGGGACATAAGCTTAGATGCTTACAACAAGCCATCACAAAATTGTGAGGCTCCAGACATTTGTTCCACATGCTCAATGAGCGAGCGGTCTACCCCAGCGGTGGAGAGATCCTTTTTGAGAAATCTGAACCCGATTTGCAACAGTTTGACACATTAAAGTCACTGCCAACATAGGACAGAGAGATGAACCAGCCCGTTCAAAGTGGGAGTTAGTATCACGTACCTGGCTGGAGACTGGTTGGATGAGGAGGCTCCCCTTGCACCTTGTGTCCCCCAAACTCTGAGGATGGGAACAGAGCCTGAGAAACAGCAAGTAGCACGGGTGCCAGTGGATGGGGCAACACCGTGCCAGGCAGAAGTCCAGGATCGGGTAGAGCAGAGCCGAGGTCACACCAGGCGGGCAGCAGGGTACCAGAACAAGAGGCAGAATCGAGGTCAGGCAAGCCAGGGGTAACACCAGTCGGGCAGCGAAGTACATGGGGTGAGGCAGAGGCAAAGTCCAGCAATTCCAAGGTCAGAAGGCAGGCAGCAGTCAGGTTCAATCCGGGTCAAGGGGCAGGAGCAGTAAACAGGCAGAAGAAACAGGATCACAGGGAGCAGCTGAAGACCACCAAGCAACTAAGCCCAGGCTGTGCTTGCTTTGAATAGGGAGATCAATTCAGAGGTACTGCATCGCTTCCTGTGCGCCAGACTAGCGAACCTGTGCACGTATGTCCCGATGCACACGCATGCGCGCAAGTGTCCATTTTCCTAT
Source organism: Nanorana parkeri (assembly GCF_000935625.1). Classification (NCBI taxonomy): domain Eukaryota; kingdom Metazoa; phylum Chordata; class Amphibia; order Anura; family Dicroglossidae; genus Nanorana; species Nanorana parkeri. The sequence goes on along the minus strand of NW_017308595.1, from coordinate 142,257 downwards.
GGTACGAAAAACGGGACCACGCACATGCGCAGTAGACCTGGTTACCTTACAGTTAGTGAGGCATTCTAGCTGCTAGTCTGTAAAATCCTTAATGGTACATACACCTTCTACCTGTCTAAGAGTTTTCCTGGTTGGGTGGTCCAATTTTAGATCCACAGTGAGAATAAACCACCATTTAACTAATTCTCTCTCTCAAAGGGAAACAGTTCCATCACAACTCTCAGGTGGTGCCCAGGACCCTTCAGGGTGCTTCCGGTCTGCATAGAGGAACACCTCAAAGACCTAAAGCGGATGACAGAAGGCTGGTTCTCCAAATGCAAAGCAGTACGCATTTCAGCAACAAGGTTTACGAGGATCCCTTGTAATTCTGAAGTGACGACAGGAAACTGTAATGCGTTATGGACGGTCTCTTTAGACTGTGTTGACTCTGAATCTAGGTTAGGGATGGTCACAGTGACCAGTGGCACCGACCTGTTCTAAGGCCTCAGGAAGGTCAGACATAGAAGGGCGCTGGAGCACGCTTAGAGCTTCTCTGTTCAATACTCGCGAGGAATCGGGTGAGACAACCCACAAAGTCTTGAGTGTATGTGGAGGCCCCTTTCGACAGGGAAGAGAACTCGGCCTCACCTGAAGGGGACTCCGATGACACAGACCCTATAACTATAGGGTCACCGGATTCTACACGGCAGGAATCAGTTCCCTGAAAGGATACCGAGCAGATGTCCGTAGAACCATTTGGGGGGTATTGGCTGGAGTCACCCCTAGCAGGATGACTGACTCGTCTATGTGCAGACATGTTGCATCCAAGTAGCGCTACCCAAACTAGGTTCAAGGTGCGAGACAAGACCTAGGGTAATCATTGACTGGGGCAGCCGGTGTTGAGGAGGGTCAGGCAGCCATTGTTGAGGAGGGTCAGGCAGCCAGAGGTGACCCTAGGCAGGCAGTGGGAACGGACCACATCATGCTTGTAAAGCCGTTGGGGGAGTTAGGGCATTCTGTCGACCAATTGTGTACAGAACGTCTGCAGGTCGCCATATTGCATTGAATTATTTTTGGGAAAAACTTACTCCATTGACCTTTATAGCACTCATCCACCCCCTTAACTTCGGAGTCCATAAAGTTATGCCTCTGAGGGTCTTGCCTGTGGCCTCATGGGACTTGTAGTGTCGAAGTTGCCTACCACTGCCCCATATATTAGACCCAAACATGAGGTTTTCCGTCAACGCAATATGTCTGAAACAGAAATATATTCTTCCCCCAAAACTTTCCCAACCCATAAAGTGCGTGTCATCCCAATAAGATTTAATCTCTGAGTTGTGTTGCCCACAGGTCTCACTAAATGCCTGGTGACCCTGCCAGTTGCCCCTGGTTCCTTTCTTCAAGCTGACCACGTCAAGCACAGGAGCGGATCCACGTTGGCTTGGTCCTTCTGCATCCCCGGGATCACCGCTGGGACACACAGGTCACCGCACCAATGCCCAGCGTGTCTGCCTCTCCTGTAGTCGCTTACGTGGACAGACATATAATAACAGCATGATGACATAATACACTTGTATCTTAATAAAATATTAACAAGACAGCCATATAAAGTCATTAAAAATTGGTAAATCATAATAACTTCATGTATATAATTTTAGCAACATAATATTTGTAGCTGGTGACAACCAAAATATTGTACACAATGTGAAGTTCTGGTTCTGAAAAATATATCATTCAATGTTCCCATTTATATCATAATCCCCCCCATTTACTTAGTCCTTCTTCTCCCCTGACCCAGAACCTCATGTCTGTATGATTCAGGAGTCACTTCCTGTTTGTGCGTTCCAAGGACAGGAAGTCATGTGTTTTATCCAGTATCGGCTTCCGGGTGAGAGGTGAACTGGGAGGAAGTAAAGAGGACATCAATGTTACTGGCAGCAGGTAACTATTTTATTATATGACCGTTCTACAACATTTCAATGGAATAAATAACATTTGATCTACTGTAATATGACTCTGACTCTCTCCCTCTTCTATCTCTCTTCTCTCTCTCTCTTTTCTCTTTCTCTCTCTTCTCTCTCTCTCTCTCTCTCTTTTCTCTTTCTCTCTCTATCTCTCTTCTCTCTCTCTCTTTTCTCTCTCTCCTATCTCTCTTCTCTGTCTGTATCTCTCTTCTCTCTCTTTTCTCTCTCTCTCTCTCCTATCTCTCTTCTCTGTCTCACTCTCTCTCTCTGTATCTCTGTTCTCTGTCTGTATCTCTCTTCTCTCTTCTCTGTCTCTCTCTCACTCTCTCTCTCTCTCTCTGTCTGTATCTCTCTTCTCTCTCTCTCTCTCTTCTCTGTCTCTCTCTCTCACTCTCTCTCTCTCTCTCTCTGTGTCTCTCTCACTCTCTCTCTCTCTGTATCTCTCTTCTCTGTCTCACTCTCTCTCTCTGTATCTCTGTTCTCTGTCTGTATCTCTCTTCTCTCTCTCTTCTCTGTCTCTCTCTCACTCTCTCTCTCTCTGTATCTCTCTTCTCTCTCTCTTCTCTGTCTCTCTCTCACTCTCTCTCTCTCTGTATCTCTCTTCTCTCTCTCTTCTCTGTCTCTCTCTCACTCTCTCTCTCTCTGTATCTCTCTTCTCTCTCTCTTCTCTGTCTCTCTCTCACTCTCTCTCTCTCTGTATCTCTCTTCTCTCTCTCTTCTCTGTCTCTCTCTCACTCTCTCTCTCTCTGTATCTCTCTTCTCTCTCTCTTCTCTGTCTCTCTCTCACTCTCTGTATCTCTCTTCTCTCTCCTCTGTCTGTATCTCTCTTCTCTCTCTCTCTTCTCTGTCTGTATCTCTCTTCTCTCTCTTCTCTCTCTCTTCTCTCTCTCACTCTCTCTCTCTGTATCTCTCTTCTCTGTCTATCTCTCTTCTCTCTCTCTCACTCTCTCTCTCTGTATCTCTCTTCTCTGTCTATCTCTCTTCTCTCTCTCTCTTCTCTCTCTATCTCTCTTCTCTCTCTCTCTCTCTCTCTCTTCTCTCTCTCTCTTCTCTCTCTCTTCTCTGTCTGTATCTCCCTCTCTTCTCTGTCTGTATCTCTCTTCTCTCTCTCACTCTCTCTCTCTGTATCTCTCTTCTCTGTCTGTATCTCTCTCTACTCTCTCTCTCTCTCTCTCTTCTCTGTCTGTATCTCTCTCTCCTCTCTCTCTCTCTCTCTCTCTCTCTCTCTCTCTCTCTCTCTTCTCTGTCTGTATCTCTCTTCTCTCTCTCTCTCTTCTCTGTTGTCTGTATCTCTCTTCTCTGTCTGTATCTCTCTCTCTCTCTGTCTCTCTTTCTCTCTTCTCTGTCTGTATCTCTCTCTCTCTATGTCTCTCTTTCTCTCTTCTCTGTCTGTATCTCTCTTCTCTCTCTCTCTTCTCTCTCTCTCTCTTCTCTGTCTGTATCTCTCTTCTCTGTCTATCTCTCTTCTCTCTCTCTCTTCTCTCTCTCTCTCTCTCTCTCTTCTCTGTCTGTATCTCTCTTCTCTCTCTCTCTCTCTCTCTCTCTCTCTCACTTCTCTGTCTGTATCTCTCTTCTCTCTCTCTCTCTCTCTTCTCTGTCTGTATCTCTCTTCTCTGTCTCTCTCTCTTCTCTGTCTGTATCTCTCTTCTCTGTCTCTCTCTCTTCTCTGTCTGTATCTCTCTTCTCTGTCTCTCTCTCTTCTCTGTCTGTATCTCTCTTCTCTGTCTCTCTCTCTTCTCTGTCTGTATCTCTCTTCTCTGTCTATCTCTCTTCTCTGTCTGTATCTCTCTTCTCTGTCTCTATCTCTCTTCTCTGTCTCTCTCTCTTCTCTGTCTGTATCTCTCTTCTCTGTCTATCTCTCTTCTCTGTCTGTATCTCTCTTCTCTGTCTGTATCTCTCTTCTCTGTCTCTATCTCTCTTCTCTCTCTCTCTCTTCTCTCTCTCTCTCTTCTCTCTCTCTCTCTTCTCTGTCTGTATCTCTCTTCTCTGTCTCTCTCTCTTCTCTGTCTGTATCTCTCTCTCTCTCTCTCTCTTCTCTGTCTGTATCTATCTCCCTCTCTCCTATCTCTCTTCTCTGTTGTCTGTATTTCTCTCTCTCTTCTCTGTCTGTATCTCTCTTCTCTCCTCCTTCTGAAAGCTGACAGGAACAATGTCTATGCTTGTTGCCCCTCTGTATAGTATCTGCGGTACCAACCAATAACATTTCTTTATTTCCCTTCCTCTCAACTTCTGAAAAGTATCAATTCTGCAAAGATCACATGACAGCCTCACCGGTGATGGATTATGGCAAGGGTCACCTGCATGAGACACTATTCAACCTCACCCTGGAGATCATCTACCTGCTGAGTGGAGAGGTGAGGAGGATTCTGGAAGGTCACATGCCATCGCTCTTATCTCTTTTATTAAAACACAAAGGTGACCGGAAGGGTGAGGAGGATTCTGGAAGTGTCACATAATATAAAAAAATTTCTGTATTTATACAGAATTATCCGCCAGTGATGTCTGATGACGATGAGATCATCAAGGTACTTCCACCTCACTCCCTGACACCTGAGAGAAACAACAAGCAGAAGATTCTGGAGATCACCCAGAAGATCATTGAGCTGCTGACAGGAGAGGTGAGCGGTGCCGGGAATTCTGGGACATGATCCAGGAACAGACAAGGGATGTGTCTGGGTGGTGACTGTATCATTGTGTGTGTCAGGTTCCTATAAGGTGTCAGGATGTCTCTGTCTATTTCTCCATGGAGGAGTGGGAGTATCTAGAAGGACACCGGGATCTCTACAAGGACGTCATGATGGAGAATGAGTCGCCCCTCACATCACCGGGTAAGAGGAGAGAGCAGTACGGAGGGTCCACCTAGATCCCCCATCATCTGATACACACATAGAAACAATGTATTCAGTCAGTGTGTGTGTCTCCTACAGATGGATCCAGTAAGAGGAACCCACCAGAGAGATGTCCCCGTCCTCTGTATTCCCGGGATTCCACACAGGAACATCATGAGATCCCTCAGGCCCGTCCTCTGTATTCCCGGAATACCACTCAGGAAGATCACACCATCCCTCACCATAGTCAAGTAGGTGGGACTGAGGAACCTCACCAAATACTAAAGTGGCTCCACGCTGTGTGATCTGTAGAGAATAGCTGAGAGGAGATTTTTAAATATACTATACTGTAATGTATTGTGTTTTTTTAGGATAAAGGTCTGATTGCTATTAAAGTTGAAGAGAAGCAAAATCCATTGTATGATCAACAGAGTGCTGAGAAAAAGGAGAAGAGTCTGAGTGCCGTGAAGGCGATGGAGGAAGACATTGCAACAGAGGCCGACGCAGGTAAATTGGAAACACCAAAACAGGGGTAGACCTAAGAGGAGATATGTTCTGGAACTGGAGCCGGTTGGCTAGAATGGCCTTGAGACCCCCCCAAAAAATCTGTGCTCCTGTGATGATAGTAAAAGGTGGGATTAATTGGGCACCAGGGCAAAAAAAAAAAAAAAGATGTTGATGGATGAAAATGAAGGATTCCAAAATGTATCTCTTTCCGGTCCATTGAGGGACACTGGAATTTGGTGACTGTCGGCTATCCTGCCTCCTGGACACTTACACCAGCACCATATAAACTCTAGAACGATGTATAAGCGCACAACTGATTAGTGGTCGCTATGTTGAAGGAAGCAGTGTGAACTAGGATATGCGGTGTGCGAGCTCCTAATAACAGGGAGAGGAACCCTGCACATGAACATATACAAACAAGCGAGCTGTAGGAGCGCTACTACGCTGGAAATAGTGATGTCTAAAAGGGCGTAAAAAATGGACAAATAAACTTACAGTCGGAAGACAGCTGGTGTATCAGAGGATATCATGGCATCTGAATGTCAGGTGCCTGGGGAGGAGCCTGACTCCAAAAATGAATGGCTGCTGGGGCAGGTAGTGACAGGTCTGGGGGCGGTGTGAAGCAGTATAGCTGTCCACGTACTCGGCTGGCCAGGCCGAGCCGCGGCAGGTTGGAAAGGGATAGGAGCCGCGAACGGCTGAGATGTGCTGAACCGTGTGTTCACAGGTTTCCGTCTGACTGGTATCCCGGGGGTTCGGGAGGTCAAATGCGGACACAACAGTCAGAAGTGGTGGAGAGCTATGCAAGGGTGAGGGCTCTCAGTGCGATAACGGCTACGCGTTTCGGGGCACAGCCTCTTTGTCAAGCCTCAAAGCGATAATGATTGCGGGAAAACGGAGTACTTTTAAAACTGACACATGGGAGGAGTGAGGACTGCTGCACCCCTGTGAAAGGCCAGCATGCGGGAGGAGGGAGGGGTAAGGGGCTGACGGACACAGCCCCTTACCCATAGGCCGCAGGCATCACATTGTTTTACCAGTGGCTCAGACAGACCATCCTCTAAGCTTATGGTCTCCTGGATCACTCAGGTAGATGTTCAGGCCTCATCTGATGCCAGCTTCGGGCTTAAGGTTCTTTAGGTAGCTCTTTGAGCTGTAGGCAGGTGACAATTCTGTTGTTCTTTTGTGTATGCCTGTTAGTGCTTTGTTGCTGTTGCCCGCCCCTCCGCTGTCTAATCCTCCTGTAGGCAGCAATATAACCCATCAGTCACTGAATTCCCATGTCCATCAATGGAGTTACAAAAATCCCATTATTCGCAAGATATATTTTATTTTTGGCAGGCAAAGATAACCCCAACGGGATCCCGAGGAAATGTGGAGATTGTAGCACAGAAGGTAAGGACATCATAAGAGACTGCCCTGGAGAAAATACTCTTGCCCACAATATCTGCCCAGAACGTCACAATGTGCAGAGATCACCAGATCCTTCCAATCTAGAGGAATCTTCTAAAAATGGTCAACATGTCCACCAGATTGTCCAGACAGTCAAAAAAACCTATAAATGTCCTGACTGTGGGAAATGTTTTCTTAAACGATCTGAGTTCACCAAGCACGAGAGAGTTCACACTGGAGAAAAACCTTTTTGTTGTTTGGAGTGTGGGAAGTGTTACACCAGTCAGTCGGTTCTAGCAAAACACCAGAAACTCCACAAGGGAGAAAAGCCGTTCTCGTGCTCGGATTGCGGCAAATGCTTCAGCCAGAAGGCCCATCTTCGTCGCCATCAGATGCTCCACACCGGCGAGAAGCCTCTTACGTGTCCAGACTGCGGGAAGAGCTTCTCGCGCAAGTCGAGTCTGATCGACCATCAAAGAACTCACACGGGAGAAAAGCCTTTCCCTTGCCCTGAGTGCGATAAAAGTTTCACCCAGAAGTCCAACCTGATCCGTCACAAAAGGATTCACCGAGACGAAAAGGTTGTCATCTGCTCAGAGTGCGGAAAATATTTCAGCCATAAGGCCTTTGTGATACACCAGAGCATTCACCGAGGGGAGGAGACATTTCCTTGTTATCAGTGTAGCCAGTGTTTTACCCAGAAATCCGAACTTCTGACCCACCAAAGACTTCACGCAGAATGCACTGGACTTTCCTGATGCTAAAAATATTTTTGAACTGCTTTGGACATTTTGGAAGCTGTAGGTTTCGGTGGCCCTATCTTCAGCTAGGGAACAATTTTCACCGAAACCTCATTCAGTGAGGCATTTTATCATTGTCAACGGTGAAAACAAATTCCGACCAGTGAAATGGAACTCTTGAAAATACTGTAAAGGCAGCTAATCAATTAGCAGGTAAAGTGCAGATACGTTGACGACACTTTTTTAAGCTGTATGTGAGGTAAACCTCTGAGGACGCGGAGAATATAACTGAGTGTGTTTTGAATAAAGACCTTTCACCTACACAGCTACAGGATGTCATCATTGCACGCACTATATACATATCACACCTTTGTTAAATATATTTATGCCAATGCTGTAACAGGAAGACTGCATTCAGCGGTTATAAACTCCATCCTGTTCCTGACTATCTGGAGGGAAATTATCATATTAATGTATGTACTGTATATATAGAATATGTATATAGCACTACAAGTGTACAAAGAGCCGTGTAAAAATAAATAAATAATATGTTTTACTATTATAAATCCCAGCCCGATACTCGCTACTTTTGCATATGAGTAGGGACTTATAATCAGCAATGATATAAAAATGTTTTTACTGGTTATTTACGATGAATATAATTCAATATATAATTATGAATGTCACGATCTGGGATCAGGCTCAGAGTCCAGCAGCTGAAGCAGCAGGCAATTCGTAGTATAACAGGCCGGGTTTAGTACACAAGCAGACGGTAGTGGTGGAGGAGCAGGCAGAAGCGTAGTCAGCGAACAAGCCGAGGTCAGGAGCCAAAGGTATCGGGTACGTAGCAGGAGACGGAGAGAGTAGTCGGTGAATCAGCAGCCAAAGGTCGGTACACGGGAAGCAGTATGAGTAGATTGTAGCACAGAGGGAGCAGGAAGCAAGATCAAGGCAGGAGCACAATAATCTTGCGAAGAGGAAGTGCAGAGGCGTGGGATAAATAGGAAGTTCAAGGGAGGAGCAAGGAGGTCAGAGTTCAGCATCTGATCAGGTATAACTGAGGATTAAACATGAGATCAGGCAAGGAGCTATCCAAGGTTCTTAGGTGGCTCAGCAGGTAGAACCACCGCCAGCTACAGCAGAGGCTCTGGGTTCAGACCCGGTTCCTGACAATAAATTTCAATCCCTTTAGAATGAATTTGGTCTTTTTACACCATTACCTACACCATATATGCATGTTGTATGTGTAGCCGCCTTGCCCCAAGCAAGGTGACTCCTTGAATTTATTTCCAATGGACTGTATCCAGTCTATGCCGATTTAATAGCTCTGTGCTCATTTGGCTTTCCCTAAACTCTCTGTTATCGGCGGTATCTGCCTGCTTTTAGGTGTGACCTTGCAGCCAATAATCGTGAGTTATGAATATGTGCGTCTCCCTAGCCAATCACTAGGACGTGCATGGCCAGTGGTACATAAATATTCGGGGCTGACCATGTGAGAATCTCTCTTCCCCCCTGGGCCTCCTGCCTGGGGGAGGATATGTGAAGTGATGAGCTGTCTGACCAGGCCTGCAGCCTGCCGGTGGTCAGGAATGGAGAGCCAGTCGGGGGTCTGCAGCTGTCCTGGCAGTGAAGGGAGGAAGCTGTGCTTGGGATGGAGAACCAGGGAGGAACCTTATGAGCGGAGAAGCCAGGATTGGGCTTGGACCTCAGGCTTGCTAACGCAGGGAGTTCTGTGCTATGCTTGCTAACCAGCTAAAGTTCTACAATGCACAGGGTTACCGCAATCAGTTTAAAGGCCCTCTGCACTGAGAAGCTGGAATGTGATCGTTGAATCCGGAGTCTGTACTATCCTCGGTGTTTGTAGCCCTTTTCCATCTCTCCCGTGTGACCTGTCAGAGGAAAAACATCTTTGAAGACTCTGAAAGTGACTGGCACCCAACTTTAAATTCACATCCCACCACCGGCTAAGGACTCTGAGGTGAAATGTCAGCCCGATCTGCCTCTGGGGTCTCTCACATGCCTTTGATGGCCAGAGTGGTGCTACATATACACTGAGTGGCCAGATTATTATGACCACCCCATCAGTACTTCGTTGGGCCACGAGATGACTCCAGGAGATGACTTTGTTGGGCCACGAGATGACTCCAGGAGATGACTTCGTTGGGCCGCCTCGTGACTCTACGAGATGATGAAAGGTGATGCGAGGAATCTGACACGGCACTGTTGCCCTTCTGTTGTCTTGTACCAGTCTTGCCCTTCCCCCGTTCTGCCCTAACATTGACTAGTCGCTGACGGCCACAATTCACACGTTCAGACCCAGATTTTCGGCTGACAGTCCGGTCTTTAAACACTTTAACAATGAGCTGCTCGTTTAATGAATTCTGCTGTTTTGCTGATACTCGCTCCATGGCTCCGGGCGCCAACAATCATCCCGCGTTCAAAGGCTGTTAAATCGCGTTGTTTACCCGTATCTTCCCAATCACTTCTACTGTCGTGGTAACCAACCTGCTTCCCCATTTATAATGGTCTGGCCCTCTAGCAACTTCAGCGCCAAATTATAGCTAATTTGCCTACAAACGTCAGGTGGTCATAATAATCTGGCCACTCGGTGTATATAATAATCCGGCCACTCGGTGTATATAATAATCCGGCCACTCGGTGTATATAATAATCCGGCCACTCGGTGTATATAATAATCCGGCCACTCGGTGTATATAATAATCCGGCCACTCAGTGTATATAATAATCTGGCCACTCAGTGTATATGCTACTGGATGGCTGGATCCAGATCCAGGATTTTGAGGATATTTCTACTCACCATAAAAATAATTCATGAACACGTTGAGCGACCCATCGCCGTGGAATGTAGACATCATTGGTACGTAATAAAATTTAGGCTAAAACTGACTTATTTCCACCTCCATCCCCTTGGAACTGAAGCCGAATGGTTTTTTTTGCTACAGTAGGTAACATCAGTTCAGCTGCAATAATGTCTCCGCTAAAGACACGAGGTTTCCTCTTATAGTTGGAAGACGAGAGGTTTAATGTCCAGTTCTAAAATGTGATCTCCACGGGAAGAGCTGTGAAAACACATAGTGGTCTTCCATGTAAATGGTCTGATACAGTAGACTCGGTGGCATGGGAAAGGGGGTCATAGAAGTTGCATTGGTGACTGGACCAGACCCCAAAGAGCATCCCTTTTCCACAATCCAAACGTCCCCTCGGTGGTAGACTGTTGTAGGATTACTGCTATATTTGGTCACTGCATTACTGCACAGTAAGAGGGCGCTATGAAGGGGGCAACTAATGTAAAGGGAGCACTCTGATGGGGGCATCTAATGTATGGGGGCTCTCTGATGGGGGCATCTAATGTAAGGGGCTCCCTGATGGGGGCATCTAATGTAAGGGGAATCTCTGATGGGACACATAATGTAAGGGGAATCTCTGATCGGACACCTAATGTAAGGGGGCACTCTGATGGGGGCATCTAATGTAAGGGGCTCTCTGATGGGGGCATCTAATGTAAGGGGCTCCCTGATGGGGGCATCTAATGTAAGGGGAATCTCTGATGGGACACATAATGTAAGGGGAATCTCTGATCGGACACCTAATGTAAGGGGGCACTCTGATGGGGGCATCTAATGTAAGGGGCTCTCTGATGGGGGCATCTAATGTAAGGGGCTCTCTGATGGGGGCATCTAATGTAAGGGGAATCTCTGATGGGGGCATCTAATGTAAGGGGCTCTCTGATGGGACACCTAATGTAAGGGGAATCTCTGATGGGGGCATCTAATGTAAGGGGCTCTCTGATGGGACACCTAATGTAAGGGGAATCTCTGATGGGACACCTAATGTAAGGGGAATCTCTGATGGGACACCTAATGTAAGGGGAATCTCTGATGGGACACCTAATGTAAGGGGAATCTCTGATGGGACACCTAATGTAAGGGGAATCTCTGATGGGACACCTAATGTAAGGGGAATCTCTGATGGGACACCTAATGTAAGGGGAATCTCTGATGGGACACCTAATGTAAGGGGAATCTCTGATGGGACACCTAATGTAAGGGGAATCTCTGATGGGACACCTAATGTAAGGGGAATCTCTGATGGGACACCTAATGTAAGGGGAATCTCTGATGGGACACCTAATGTAAGGGGAATCTCTGATGGGACACCTAATGTAAGGGGAATCTCTGATGGGACACCTAATGTAAGGGGAATCTCTGATGGGACACCTAATGTAAGGGGAATCTCTGATGGGACACCTAATGTAAGGGGAATCTCTGATGGGACACACCTAATGTAGGGGGCTCTCTGATGGGGGCATCTAATGTAAGGGCAATCTCTGATGGGACACCTTATGTAAGGGGGCTCTCTGATGGGGGGTGGGGGCACCTAATGTAAGGGGCTCCCTGATGGGGACAACTAAGTAAGGGGGCTCTCTGATGGGACATATAATGTAAGGGGGCTCTCTGATTACATCTAATGTAAGGGGCACTCTGATGGGACATATAATGTAAGGGGGCTCTCTGATGGGACACATCATTTAAGGGGGCACTCTGATGGGACACCTAATGTGGGGGGCTCTCTGATGGGACATCTAATGTAAGGGGCACTCTGATGGGACATATAATGTAAGGGCGCTCTCTGATGGGACATATAATGTAAGGGCGCTCTCTGATGGGACATATAATGTAAGGGCGCTCTCTGATGGGACATATAATGTAAGGGCGCTCTCTGATGGGACATATAATGTAAGGGCGCTCTCTGATGGGACATATAATGTAAGGGCGCTCTCTGATGGGACATATAATGTAAGGGCGCTCTCTGATGGGACATATAATGTAAGGGCGCTCTCTGATGGGACATATAATGTAAGGGCGCTCTCTGATGGGACATATAATGTAAGGGCGCTCTCTGATGGGACATATAATGTAAGGGCGCTCTCTGATGGGACATATAATGTAAGGGCGCTCTCTGATGGGACATATAATGTAAGGGCGCTCTCTGATGGGACATATAATGTAAGGGCGCTCTCTGATGGGACATATAATGTAAGGGCGCTCTCTGATGGGACATATAATGTAAGGGCGCTCTCTGATGGGACATATAATGTAAGGGCGCTCTCTGATGGGACATATAATGTAAGGGCGCTCTCTGATGGGACATATAATGTAAGGGCGCTCTCTGATGGGACATATAATGTAAGGGCGCTCTCTGATGGGACATATAATGTAAGGGCGCTCTCTGATGGGACATATAATGTAAGGGCGCTCTCTGATGGGACATATAATGTAAGGGCGCTCTCTGATGGGACATATAATGTAAGGGCGCTCTCTGATGGGACATATAATGTAAGGGCGCTCTCTGATGGGACATATAATGTAAGGGCGCTCTCTGATGGGACATATAATGTAAGGGCGCTCTCTGATGGGACATATAATGTAAGGGCGCTCTCTGATGGGACATATAATGTAAGGGCGCTCTCTGATGGGACATATAATGTAAGGGCGCTCTCTGATGGGACATATAATGTAAGGGCGCTCTCTGATGGGACATATAATGTAAGGGCGCTCTCTGATGGGACATATAATGTAAGGGCGCTCTCTGATGGGACATATAATGTAAGGGGCTCTCTGATGGGACACCTAATGTAAGGGGGCTCTCTGATGGGACACCTAATGTAAGGGGACCCTCTGATTGGACAACTAAGTAAGGGGCTCTCTGATGGGGACACCTAATCTAAGGGGGCCCTCTCGTGGGGATACCTGATGTAAGGGGACACTCTGAATGGGACACCTAATGTAAGGGGACACTCTGATGGGGACACCTAATGTAAGGGGGCCCTCTGGTGGGGATACCTGATGTAAGGGGGCCCTCTGATGGAGACACCTGATGTAAGGGGCACTCGCGTGGGGACACCTGATGTAATGAGGGCCTCTCGTGGGGATACCTGATGTAAGGGGGCACTCTGATGGGGACACCTGATGTAAGGGGGCACTCTGATGGATGCTCTACTTTGCCTATAGAACTTAATGAAATGTAAATTGTTTCAACAAAGTTCTAACAAAAAAAAAAGTGCGATATGACGGGATTGATGCATCAGCACTGTGCCTGGGAACACACTCAGCAGCTCTGCGTGGCAGTGTTAATGCAGCCTAAATGGCAGATCTAGTAATGTGAAATGTTGAAGAGCATCTGCCATTTTGTTGTAGCCCATCTAGTCACAGACAGGAAGTGGAGAGCCTATAAACAGGAAGTGGTAGTTAGTGGAACAGGAAGTTCCGGGTTAAGAGGTGACATGAGAGGAAGTAGAAAGCGGACATTGAAGTTGCTGGCAGCAGGTAATCATAGACTGATGTTCCTTCTACAGCTTGTACTGTAGTTATAGTTTATAATACGGGAACACTATCTGGTGATGTTCATGTTGCTCTTCTTGAAGGATCAGGAAAGTGAAGAATCAAAAAACTAATTTTAAATCTCCGACTAAGATTCCCAGATGTTTTTATGAGACAACTTCTGCATGGCAGAGGAGATATTTTATGTTACCCGATACTTTATTGATTCAATTTGTGCAAAAATTCCCTTGAGATTGTTGGGTTTAGAGATCTTTGGATCTGGTGGGACATTTACGTGAATGTTATTAACACACCTACTCGTGTAAACAAGATCCTCACGATGGTGGAATTTGGGTAGAGTTGACATCTAATAATTATGAGATTCAGAACTAAACCCATCCCACATCACTGGCCATCGGCATCCATAAAGCCCTCAGATGTCCATCCTAAGGTCCCTCTCTCCAAATGTCCAACGTTCCCCAATTTTACCTTAATAGAATCCGATACTGTCCAAATATGATGTCATACAACCCCAAATATCAACAAATTCCCCCCATATCATTCATGTAACGATGTCTGATCTTGCCTAATCCCTACTTCTATCCATCTGCAGAGGACAGAATTCTAGCGACATGATGGAAGAGGATCGGAGTCACATGACTAAGAGGATACTGGACCTCACTCTAGAAATCATCTGCCTGCTGACTGGAGAGGTGAGGAGGATTCTAGGAGGTCACATGACATCACTCTTATCTCTATTCATAATACACAGACCTGACCGGAGAGGTGAGGAGGATTCTGGGAGGTCACATGACATCATTCTTATCTTTTATAATAAAACACAGACCTGACCGGAGAGGTGAAGAGGATTCTGGGAGGTTACATGACATTCTTATCTCATAATAAAACACAGACCTGACCAGAGAGGTGAGGAGGATTCTGGGAGGTCACATGACATCATTCTTATCTCTTATAATAAAACACAAAGATGATCGGAGAGGTGAGGAGGATTCCGGGATTGTCATATGATATCAGTGTTTCTTTTTTCAATGCAGAGTTTTCCCCTTAATAAATCTGGTGACCATGTGACCATCAAGGTGTCTTCACCTTCCTCTTTGACACCTGTGAGGAACAAGAGGAAGATTCTAGAAGTCACCAACAAGATCACTGAGCTGTTGACAGGAGAGGTGAGCGGTGCCGAGAATTGTAAAACATTATTGGGCAAGGGGTGTGTCTGGATGGTGACTGTATCATTGTGTGTGTCAGGTTCCTATAAGGTGTCAGGATGTCTCCGTCTATTTCTCCATGGAGGAGTGGGAGTATCTAGAAGGACACCGGGATCTCTACAAGGACGTCGTCATGGAGGATGAGACGCCCGTTACAGCAGCCAAAAAACCCTTTAAATGTCGTGACTGTGGGAAATGTTTTTTCAGACGATCAGAGTTTATCAAGCACGAGAGAGTTCACACTGGAGAAAAACCTTTTCGTTGTCCGGAGTGTGGGAAGTGTTTCACCTATCAGTCGGTCCTGGCCAAACACCAGAAGGTCCACAAGGGAGAAAAGCCGTTCTCGTGCTCGGATTGCGGCAAATGTTTCAGCCAGAAGCCCCATCTTCTTCGCCATCAGATGCTCCACACCGGCGAGAAGCCTCTTACATGTCCGGACTGCGGAAAAAAATTCTCACGTAAGTCGAGTCTGATTGACCATCAAAGAACTCACACGGGAGAAAAGCCTTTCCGATGTCTCGAGTGCGATAAAAGTTACAACCATAAGTCCAACCTGATCCGTCACCATCGGACTCACCGAGATAAAATCTGTTCAGAGTGTGGGAAGCATTTCACCAATAAGGCCTTTGTGATACACCAGAGCATTCACCGAGGGGAGGAGCCATTTCCTTGTTCTCAGTGCGGCCAGTATTTCACCCAGAAATCCGATCTTCTGGCCCACCAAAGACGTCATGCAGAAGAACCCACTGGACTTTCCTGATGCTAAAATTATTTTGGGACACTGGAGATCTCAAAGGCCCTATCTTCATCTAGATCACTGGTTCTCAACCTGTGTAACCTCAGGACCCACATGTGTCCTCGGTCATTAAGTCGCGACCCAAGTCGCACTGCAACGTAACGCACTGCATTAGGGTACCGTGCGTTCCGATGTGGATGTACGAACTGAGGGTGGGAGGTGCGTTTGGGGTACCATTCAAATGAATGACAACGCAACGCACCTCCCACACCAGAATGCACGGTAGGTGCAATTTCACGGTACAGTGCGTTAATCGCACAGGACTGTGCGATTAACGCACTGTACTGGTGTGAACGGGTCCTCAAAAACACTGACAGACACACACAACCACAGACACAATCTCACACACTCCAAAAACATTTTCTTTCCTTTTTTTAAAGATCCACCCAGTCTCCCTAACTTACGAGAATTGGAGTGGATCCTCAGCCTGGGGTCCAGTGTGGGCTGCTCTGCTGTGATGGAGCTCCATCCATATCTGCATTGCTTGTACATCTCCCTTGTATGTCCAGTAGAGGTGCCTGGACCGGAGTGACATCACATTCTGGCTCCCACGAGGAAGCTGTAAGCAAAGCAGGACACATGGGAAAGCTGTAAGCAATGCATGTATGAATGGAGCTCCCTCACGGTCATACCCCCAGCCCAGCCCACCTCAAGCTGTCACTTGGCGCTGGGCAGCATATTCTGAATGGCTGCTCGGTGCGAGAACTGACAGTGCTGCGCTAGGGGGAG
The DNA here is from genome assembly GCF_000935625.1 of Nanorana parkeri. Lineage (NCBI taxonomy): Eukaryota > Metazoa > Chordata > Amphibia > Anura > Dicroglossidae > Nanorana > Nanorana parkeri. Next base: position 125,755 of record NW_017308595.1, on the reverse strand, counting down.
GCTGAAGAACCTCTCACCTAGAAAAGTGAAAGGCACGGGGCGACTCTCTGCACACGGGGTTGCGACCCACCAGTTGAGAACCAAGGATCTAGAGTACGTTCCATCTAAAGGCCATCGAGTGAGACATTTTATAATCTTCAATGGTTAAATAAACTTTCAACCCACATCAGAAGAGCAACCAGAAAATCCTAACAATACTGTAAAGGCAGCTCATTTAGTTACAAACAATTTTCAGATACATCGACGACACTTTAATCAGAACTATGAGGGGAGTGATTTTCACTCAGCCTCAAAATCTGAGCCGACCTGTGACAATGAAACTGTCACAGGTCGGCTCAGTAGATCGGGAAGTGAGCGAACACATACCGCCGCTCGCTCACTTCTCGATCTATCCCTGCAGAGAGCCGTGACTGTCACTCGCTGCTCCCTGCAGGAATTCCCCCCCTCCCCTGTCCGATCCTCACGCGCTGACTGGCGGAACGGACGGGGGAGGGTACAGATAGGCAGAGCCAGCTGTCAATCATGCAGCTGGGTGGATCTCAACAGCGATGTGGGGATCCGTTCCGGCTGCGGCGTCTCAGTATACCGCGAGCTGTATCTCGCGGTATACTGAGCTTTGGGTCATGGGCGAACGCTAGTTAGTGTTCTCCCGTGACCCTTAGGAGAACTATGGGGAAAAGCCCTGACCCCATAGTTCTCCTTTAATATTGCAAGGGCAGCTCATCTATAAGCAAATAAGGTGCAGATACATCGACGACACCTATACACTGTAATTGGAGTAAACCTCTGAGGACATAGAGAATATTAGGAGGGTGTTATGAATAATGACCTTCCACCTACACAGCTACAACATGTCATCACTCCTCCCACTTTTACTTTCTTTAGATTTCTATGCCAACACTATAACAGCAAGGCTGCGTTTGGCTTTTATAAACGCCATCCCGTTACTGAATATTCGGGAGATAAGGACAAAGAACATTATTGTGTGTATTGTACATATAGCATATTTATATAGGACTACAAGTGTAAAAGATGCTTTGTTACAAAATAAATGAATGTGTTTTGCCTCTTGTTTTCTTACGATATATCTCCACTACTAGGTTTGCTTAAAGGAGAATTATGAGGCGAGTGAAAATCACTTATCCTCATAGTTCTAGCCGACCTGTGACAATGGAACTGTCACACGTCGGCTCAATAGATCGGGAAGTGAGAGAACACATAACGTCACTCGCTCACTTCTCGATCCAGTGCCTGCAGAGAGCCGTGACTGGATTCCACCCACCCCTGTCTGATCCTCCAGCGCTGACTGGCGGAACGGACGGGGGAGGGGGCGGGTACAGCTGGCTCTGCCTCTAGATAGGCAGAGCCAGCTGTCAATCACGCAGCTGGGTGGATCCAGACAGCAATGTCGGGATCCGTTCCGGCTGCGGTGGTCTCAGTATACCGCGAGCTGTAGATCGCGGTATACTGAGCTTTGGGTGACGGGAGGACGCTAGTTTATGTCGTCCCGTGACCCTGAGGAGAACTATGGGGAAAAGCCCTGACCCCAGAGTTCTCCTTTAAGCCATCAATACAGGAATGATACAAGCATCCTTTTTTCATTGTTCATTCAGGTTGAATAGGAATATTTCCATCCTATATGTATGTATGATGTACGTTGGGTAGCATCGAGACAAAAATATTGTTGTAGTTGGAAATAAGATCCCATTGTAGGGGTTGGACCTTTCACATAGGGTCTCGATCAAGGATTTGAGTTGTGTGTGATAAAAGGATATTTGTACCCACCATAAAAAAGATTCATGAGCACCTTGAGCGGCCCATCCCCGGTGCAGAATACTGACTCTGTCTAACTGGAACCAAAACCCAACTGGTATTTACTACGGTAGGTCATTTCAGCGACATAAATGTGGGTGTCACGTACCTTAGGGGAGTCTGAAGTGTCGAGGGCGGCCTCTCTCACAACTGATCCTGGGGCGCCTGGATTTGGCACAGGAGCACCAGGGCACAGAGGGGCAGGAGTGCCTGTGGAAGACAGATCCGCCTAGCAGGAGATGCAAAGATGGGTGCAGGTCCGAGCAGGCAAGGGATTAAGCAGAATCGTCGGGACAGGCCGAGGTCGTCAACGCAGTACCGGAGGATGGGGCAGGAAAAACCGTCAGGAACAAGCCGAGGGTCGAAGCACAGGAGAGAAGCAGAAGGGTCAAGCCAAGCCGGGTCAATAACGGATTGACCACTTAGGAATAGGGTGCAGGAACACAGGGAAGCTGACAAATCTGACAGCAAAAGAAGGTTTGGTAGTCACAACCTTTATAGCCCAGAGGGTGCCAAACGGGCGTCCAGAGGCTGGGTGACACCCGGAGCGGTGTCCGAGTGTCACCCTGCCGAGACGTCACCGCGCATGCGCGTGACGTCACCACGCGTGTGCGCAATGACGTCATTGCGCACGCGCGGCAGTATTCTGATTGGTGATGGACGCCGGCAGATAGAGAGGAGGAGGCCGAGGTCGTCAACATGCGGGCAACACAGTACCAGAGGATGGGGCAGGAACAAACGCAAGGAACAAGCAAGCAAGGAACTAAGTCATTTTGGTGTCACCCCTCCAATGGTGTCACCCGGGTGCGGGCCGCACCCCCCTTGTGACGCCACTGGTGCCAAACACTTAAACAATACATCGGCACGCGCACGAATATGCATCTTCGTGCGCACGTTCACGCAGAGGCGCTGCAGCTGATACAGCTCTATGGGCTGGAACAAGCGCATGCACAAACCGCGGAGTAAGAATCCGGGCTCTGGCTTCCTGACAGTGCTGCTATGCATGGTGGCCGTATTCCAGCACAGACCGAAGTCGTAAGTAGAGAAGGTTCCCCCGTTCACAACTGCTTGTCAGAGAGCTGACCGCTGTTCATTCTGGGTAAATGTCCCCGTACCTTGAGGATACTGCGCTGGCAATCAGGTCTGGGTGGGCAGAGCTTTGTTCACATGAAACTATTGATCTAGTTACAGGAGTCTAGGGTTAGGTTTGTGCCAGGGGCTTTGAGGGTTGGGGGTATTAGGTGCAGTAGGAGGTTATGGGGTGTTATGTGCAGGGGGGGAATTACAAGGTTTATGGGAGGTTGATTAAGGGATATAGGGTTTGGGGGCCAGTGGCGCTGGCTTGTTTCTTGCACGGGGTCCTAGAAGTGTCCCCCTCCCCCCCACCTATAAGATATTGTAAGATATTTCCCCTTCTTGTGGAGTCTGAGCTCCTAAAAATTGTTTTGTTTTGGATTTTTTGGGGTTTTTGCTTTACGTCACAGGAAGACTGGAGAAGCGTGGTCTCCTGGAAAGACATTTCAGCCCTTAATCTGCTATAGGGGTATGCATATGGATCTCAACTGCGGAGTATACCTTCCAGGTGGAAGGATGGGGATCAGCTGTGCCTCTGGTGCCCTGTATTTGTATAGGCTGAGAGGGAGCTGCTTCACATCATACCCCGTATGTAGTAGATATGGGAAACCCAGGCAACTAGGAGGTTATCGAAGAGGCTATGGTAATGACTGGAGTCGGTAGAGAGGGAAGCTAATTTAGAAAGCTAGTCAGTGTTACTGACCTTCAGCATCACACCTATTATTAAGCGGGGTTAACGGCAATTAGCACCCGCAGTGAGTAACATGCAAAGTCCATGAAGTTCAGCACAACAGCTAATATCAAGCGGGGTTATATGGCAATTAGAACAGTAAGCACAATCAATGGAGTAGACCTGCATTAGTTCCCAGATCTCACGTGGGTACTAGTCCAAGTACTTGCGGTTTTGTGGAGTCTCTATCTGAGCAGGGAGACTCATACGGAGGTGCTGTGTCCTGAGGTAGTAGGTCCGGCTTGGAGGCATGGGAGGACAACTGATTGATCAGCGTCCTGCTGCAACAGTGGACGCTGAACAATTAGTGAGCAGCAGCTTTAAGCCGACTGCTCAAACGAGATGGGGTGGAGTCATGTGACACGCCCCTTACAATTTATCAATCCCATAATATGGTGTTTTTTTGTCAGCTTTTGAGTACAGGTCCACTTTAATGGCAGATGATTTTGTCACATTGGAGTCATAGCCTCATTCTCCCTGATTCATTTCCTCATTGCTAACCTAGGCAATGACCTGATTGCTTCATTGCATTCCCGGGAATTGACCTGAACGTCTTATTGCTGTCCTGGGAATTGACCTTGGTTCCTCATTGCTGTCTTAGGAATTGACCTTGGTTCCTCATTGCTGTCCCAAGGATTGACCTCGGTTCCTCATTGCTGTCCTAGGAATTGACCTCGGTTCCTCATTGCTGTCCCAAGGATTTACCTCGGTTCCTCATTGCTGTCCTAGGAATTGACCTTGGTTCCTCATTGTTATCCTAGGAATTGACCTTGGTTCCTCATTGTTATCCTAGGAATTGACCTCGGCTCCTCATTGCTGTCCTAGGAATTGACCTTGGTTCCTCATTGCTGTCCCAAGGATTGACCTCGGTTGCTCATTGCTGTCCTAGGAATTGACATGAGCTTCTCATTGCCATCCCATGTATAAAGAATAGAATAAATATGAGTTCCTCATTGCTGTCACAGGAAATGACCTGGGCTTCTCTTTGCTGTCGTGGGAATTGACTTGGGCTCCTCACTGTTGTAGAATTGACATGGGTGACTCATTGCTGTCCATAGAAATGACCTAGGTGTCCAGCTGATGTCCAAGTGATTGACCTGGGCTTCAAGAATTGACCAGGGGCTCTTCATTATAGTATGTGATGACTGTCAATCACTCATGAAATGGTAAACATTATACATGGTGCAGGGCCTAAAATTTACACACCTCTGAAAGGAGAACTATGGGGTAAAGGCTTTTCCCCATAGTTCTCCTTAGGGTAACAGGAGGACACAAACTAGCGTCCTCCCGTCACCCTAGGCTCAGTATACCGCGAGCTGTAGCTCACGGTATACTGAGACGCCGCAGTATACCGCGGTATACTGAGACGCCGCAGCTGAAGCGGATCCCGACAATTGTGCCGGGATCTGCCCAGCTGCGTGACTGACAGCTGGCTCTGCCTATCTAGAGTGTCCATCTTTTCACTTGTAAACTTTGACGGAAGCCACCTGTTGCACCCAACTCTTATCTGATGGAGCAGCAGTTCTGAGTGCGATGGGTACACGGACTGTATCCTTTAAGAGGACCTGTCACTGAATCTATGCTATCACATAGGGAGCTTGTTAGCATACGTCAGTGTGAGAGAAGCAACTCTAGGGCTATCACTCCCTGTTAATCCTTTGATGAGTATTGATGATGTGTCCAGCTATCTCTGGGGACTAGGGAACCACATTCCTCTATGTCATGAAGATGAGGAGAGGGGAGCCTTTATGTAGTCCCGTCCCAGGGTGACAACACTGTTTATCCATAGATACGGTATAGTATTGATAAAGGCTTTAAAAGTGTTGCATATGTTTCAAAGTCTTGGCTATATTTTCAGGGGTTCAATGCATCATCTGTATAGGGGGGGGTGGGGGTTGAACACATTTTGCATTGTTTGGTAACATATTAAAACAGTCTTCAGAGAGAAATCTGGGTGAAAGAAATCAGGCACATCTGGGAACTATAACATCTATCTAGTAATGTGAAATGTTGAAGAGCATCTGCCATTTTGTTGTAGCCCATCTAGGCACAGACAGGAAGTGGAGAGCCTATAAACAGGAAGTGGTGGTTAATGGAAACAGGAAGTTCCGGGTTAAGAGGTGACATGAGAGGAAGTAGAAAGCTGACATTGAAGTTGCTGGCAGCAGGTAATCATGGAATGATGTTCCTTCTACAGCTTGAACTGTAGTTTAGGTTTATAATATGGGAACACTATCTTGTCTTGTTCATGTTGCTCTTCTTGAAGGACCAGGACACTGAAGAATCAAACAACTAATTTAAAGTCTCCGACTAAGATTCCCAGATGTTTTCATGAGACAAGTACTGCATGGCAGAGGAGATATTTTATGTTACCCGATCCTTTATTGGGCCAATTTGTGCAAAAATTCCCTGGAAATTGTTGGGTTTAGAGATCTTTGGATCTGGTGGGACATTTACGTGAATGTTATTAACACACCTACTCGTGTAATCGACCTCATCACCATGGTGGAGTTTGGGTAGAGTTGGCATCTAATATTTATTAAATTCTGAACTTACCCCATCCCACATCACTGGCAAAAGGCATCCATAATGTTCTCAGATGTCCATCCTAAGGTCCCTCTAGCCAAATGTCCAACACTCTTCAATATTCCCCTAATGGAAATTGTTGGGTTTAGAGATCTTTCCATCTGGCGGGACTGTTATGTGTTGACCTGTGAATGTTATTGAAGCCTAGTTATGTAAATGAGATCATCACCATGGTGGAGTTTGGGTAGAGTTGCGAGATTCAGAACTTACCCCATCCCACCTCATCCAAAAAGTTCTGAGATGTCTATCCTAAAGTCACTCTCACCAAGTGTTCAACGTTCTCCAATATTACCGTAATAGAATCCGATACTGTCCAAATATGATGTCATACAACCCCAAATATCAACAAATTCCCCCCATATCATTCATGTAACGATGTCTGATCTTGCCTAATCCCTACTTCTATCCATCTGCAGAGGACAGAATTCTAGCGACATGATGGAAGAGGATCGGAGTTGCATAACTGAGAGGATATTAGACCTCACCCTTGAGATCATCTGCCTTCTGACCGGAGAGGTGAGGAGGATTCTAGGCGGGTCACATGACATCACACATTTCCCTGTTAATAAAACATGGACCTGATGGAAAGGGGAGGATGATTCCGGGAGGGTCACATGACTACACTATCTGTTAATCCATCACAAACCTGACCGGAGAAGTGAATAGGATTCTGGGAGGGTCACATGACATCACTCTTTTCCCCATTAATAAAACGCAGGCCTGACCGGAGAGGTGAGGAGGATTCTGGGAGAGTTACATGACATCACCCTTGCTCTTTCAATGCAGAGTTTTCCCCTTATGAAATCTGGTGACCATGTGACCATCAAGCTGCCTCAACCTTCCTTCCTGACACCTGAGAGAAATAGGCAAAAGATTTTAGAAGTCACCCAGAAGATCATTGGTCTGCTGAAAGGAGAGGTGAGCGGTGCCGGGAATTCTGGGACATGATCCAGGAACAGACAAGGGGTGTGTCTGGATGGTGACTGTATCATTGTGTGTGTCAGGTTCCTATAAGGTGTCAGGATATCTCTGTCTATTTCTCCATGGAGGAGTGGGAGTATCTAGAAGGACACCGGGATCTCTACAAGGACGTCGTGATGGAGAGTGAGCCGCCCCTCACATCACCGGGTAAGAGGAGAGAGCAGTACGGAGGGTCCACCTAGATCCCCCATCATCTGATACACACATAGAAACAATGTATTCAGTCAGTGTGTGTGTTTCCTACAGATGGATCCAGTAAGAGGAACCCACCAGAGAGATGTCCCCGTCCTCTGTTTTCCCGGGATCCCACCCAGGAACATCACACCGTCCCCCACCATGATCAGGTAGGAGGAACCGAGTCTTCACCATATGCCAACATGTCTCTAGGCTGTATGATCTGTAGAGAAGCTGTGGGGAACTTTTTATACTAAGAGACTTCTGTTTAATTTATATTTTGGGATTTTAATTTGGTTGTTCTTGTGTTTTTTTAGGATGAAGACCAGATTAGAATTAAAGTTGAAGTTAAAGATGAGGAGGAGATGTATACGTGGGATGATGAGCGATGTAAGGAGGAGGAAGATCCTTCAGAGGTCAACACAGGTGAGTGATATATACTTTTATCAGAAAAGACTATCAGAGCCTTTGTGTGTTGTCTATATCATGTCACCTTTCCCAATATCCTTCATGACATTCTAATACCATTGCTGTGGTGCGTATATACAAATCTGTGCCCACTCTATATATATCTGATGGCTGAGAGTGCTACACAAACATTGATGGGCTCCGGTTCTTCTCTGATCTACGTCTTTGATACTTCTTGGTCTTCCTGTTTGTGCTCTGCTGCTCTTTGCCTGTCCTGCCCCTTTCTCTTCTATTCACATGGTTCTTCTCACCTGAGACTCAACAATACTAAGTCAGGCCCGGTGTTATCTTTGTGGTCAGAATGTTTTTGTTTTTTTTACTTCTTTTGCTTTGTGCCTGAATCACCACTGCAGTGGTCTCATAACTGGCACTGTATTTAGTTTGTGATACTTTCACATTTCCACACAACTTAAAGACCAATTAAAAGGTGGATCACACACAACCAAGCGCAGCACCCCGGCTTACACTTGATCACGTTGATAGATATTGCTGCTGCTGGTTAATTTCTGTAAATATATCCTAGCGCAACTACCCTGGTTACAGTCTGATAACAGAACAGTCAGTACCGGGTGAAAAACAGAACTGGCCGACATGGTGTTCACTGGCTGACCTCGCTACTGCCATAAAGGAAAGTTTCAAAAAACTTCTAGTTAACAGGCCATCTTGGCTCTCGTGTGGCGCTTGGGTTTATGAAGGCCTGATTTTCAACAGACTTGGCTCTGCTGTCCTGCAGTGTCTTTCTAGAACTTTCTATTGTCTACATGTATCTTCTCGTTCTATGTTGGAGCTGTCACTTTTGATTGGGACAGTGGTGGGTCATGATGACTGGAACAGTGGTGGGTCCTGGTGACAGGAACAGTGGTGGGTCATGATGATGGAACAGTGTTTGGTCATGATGATGGAACAGTGTTTGGTCATGTAGACTGGAACAGTGGTGGGTCATGTAGACTAGAACAGTGGCGGGGCATGATGATGGAACAGTGGTGGGTCATGATGACTGGAACAGTGGTGGGTCATGATGACTGGAACAGTGTTTGGTCATGATGATGGAACAGTGTTTGGTCATGATGATAGAACAGTGGTGGGCCATTAAGATTGGAACAGTGGTGGGTCACAATGACTGGAACAATGGTGGGCCATTAAGATTGGAACACTGGTGGATCATGATGACAGGAGCAGTGGTGGATCATTAAGATTGTAACAGTGGTGGTAATTTAGACTGGAACAGTGTTTGGTCATGATGATGGAACAGTGTTTGGTCATGATGACTGAAACAGTGGTGGGTCATGATGACAGGAACAGTGGTGGGTCATGGTGAATGGAACAGTGTGTTGTGGCCTGAACTTCATTGGGGGTGGACCTATTGTAGGGGACAGGGTATCTTGAAAAATGATAGTTGGGGACCAGATTTATGAAGGTGTTTCCGTTCTTTTCAATGGACGCTTGCGTTCCTTGGCTCTTTCAAGGTTCCCAATTGCCGCTATCCTGAACCAGCTGCTTCCTGAATTCAATTAAATCGAACTTGAGATCCAAAAACCCCGAATTACAAAGCCAAGTCCGGAGAATAATCCTAGAATGTAGAGGTAGGAAAGAAAGGAGCCTGAAGAAAGGTTTGATATTATTATAGACAGGTGCATATACATAGGGGCCATAATTATACATGTGTTGAGTATATCGCCCCCTGTGCTGGGCCCCTTCAGTCTGTATGTTCTTGGATAGAGGACACGGCTCCCTAGTTATAGGTACAATGGCTATAGGTTGGTATTGTGCTACAACGTGTCACAATGGCTGGGGGTGTGCTTTCCACCTTAGATATATGCGACCCTTACTGGCTTATTAAGGCGCCATCATATATTTTGAAGAAACCATCACTTTGTAGATATTTTGTGGTGTTGCAATCTTTTTCCTTGTTGTAATAAGAACCAAAATGAATTTCGTCCGTGTTAAATTGTGACATCCATCTTATTCCCAGTGAACGGGCAGAATTTCACGAGCGCATCCCGAGAGGAGGACATCGTGCCGACCTGTCCGGTGGTAAATGTAATGCTGCCAAACGACGATCCATATTATCATAGTGAGGATTCTTCTATCAGCGAATCCCATATTGTTACCTCAAGTGCCTACGGAGAAGTCCACGGGTCGGACAGGTCATTCGATCCTTGCAACCCTGAGGAATCTGCTCATAGCACATCTGGCCTTCAGAGTGTGGATTGGTCGCCAGATCCTTCTAACCCTGAGGAACATTTCTCCGGGCGATTAGATGCTGAGATCTTTGATGAAGAACATACAGGTGCTGAAGACTTTCCTTGTCCCGAGTGTGGGAAACTTTTTGACAATAAAGGATCCTTTTCGAGACACTGTAGATCTCACGCGGTAGAGAAGCCGTTTCGTTGCTCCAAGTGCGGAAAACGCTTCATGCGTCGAGCTCACCTGAAGGAGCACAAAAGGATTCACTCAGACGAGCGCCCGTTTGGGTGCCTGGACTGCGGCAAGCGCTTTCTACGCCGGTCGGGTCTTGTGGAACATAGGAACCTGCTGCACACGTTTCTCGCGGACAGCAAGCTGTTACTTTGTGTGGAGTGTGGAGAAAGTTTTCCGCATCAGTCTCAACTCACGCAACATCAGTTAATTCACAAGCAACAGAAACCGAAGGTCTCTACTTATTCTCACCACCAGGCGGCCCACTCGGCCAAGAAGCCATATCAGTGCCTCGAATGTGGGAAATCTTTTGTCACTAAAGATTACATCATTAAACATCAGAGGCACCACGCGGGCGAAGGCCTCCCTTGTCCGGAATGCGGGAAACGCTTTTTGCGCAAGTCTCACCTTAGTGCGCACATCTTAATTCACACCGGAGAGAAGCCGTTTCTCTGCCCCGACTGCGGGAAGTGCTTCAACCAGAAGTCCTCCCTGACTAAGCACCGCCAGACTCACAAGGGCGAAATCTTTATCTGCCCACAGTGCGGTAAAATCTTCCCCCAAAGATCGGACTTGAAGAACCACCTGAAGGTTCACACAGGCTTGAAGACGTACGCATGCTCGGAGTGCGAGAAATGCTTTCTAAAGAGGTCTCACCTGACGGAACACCAGAGGGTTCACACGGGCGAGCGGCCCTTCCCGTGCCCGGACTGCGGGAAGACCTTTAACCAGAAGTCTGCCCTGACTAAGCACCGCAAGATTCACAAACGCGGAAGCTTCACCTGCCCGCAGTGCGAAAGAAGCTTTATGCGGAAGTCGGAACTGAAGAACCACCTGATGGTTCACGAAGGCTTGGAGACGTACGCGTGTTTGGAGTGCGAGATGTGCTTTCTAAAGGAGTCTCAACTCAAAGAACACCGGAAGGTTCACAAGGCTGAGCGGCCCTTCTCTTGCGCAGAGTGCGGGAAGTCTTTCTGCAGAATGTCCTACCTCGTTGATCATGCTAGGGTCCACGTGGATGAGAAGCCATATTCCTGCTCCGAAGGCAGCGAACACTTCCCTACTGAAGAATATCTGGAGACTCATCAGAACCTTCACACGGAGGAGGCAAGCTTTCCCATGAGATAAAATGGATTTCCTCTGCTGGCCAAAACAATCCAAAAACCTCCTTCACCAGTAATGCCCTCCGCTGACCTCAATGGTTGACCAGCTCTGCGGAGTTCCTGAAGCTCTACACATAGTTATGGAAACCTGTGAACACTTTCAAAGGTCTAAGCAACCAGTTGGCCTCGGGAAAATGGGATAGCAGCTATCTGCATTACTCCCCCATTGGAGGGAGAATGAGTCACGGATATTAATGAGAAGTTGGCAGAAGGTCTAAGCTTGACCCAGTTCTTTCCTCGGTTTCTCCAAAATTCAAAATGCAAGCTTTGACTGGAGTTGGGCTTTGGTGATAGTGGTGACTCTTTAAAAGTTAACAGAGAGCAGGTCCCAACAAAACCAGGAACATTGGGGTTTCCCTGCCTGCCCAATGACGCCCAGAGCCAGCCAGAGCATCAGCAAGGCCAAAGGGTGGACAGGCTTTTGCCATTTCTTGAGCTCAGCGAGAGCCACGTCCATGTGACTTGTCAGCTGAGTTGCTTATACTCCACAGAGAAGGTCTGGTGCCCACACACACATTTTTCCTTCCGACACCAGATTTATGCAAAGGCCCCAAAGTAGGCAACCTCAGCACTCCAGCTGTGGTGAAACCACAAATCCCAACATGCCTCTGCCTCTGGGAGTCATGCCTGTAGTTGTCTGAGTCATGGGACTTGGAATTTCACAACAGCTTGAGTGCCAAGGTTGCCCATTCCGCCCTAACATTGGTATTCCAGGATGTTGGGTCCCAGGATGGTAGACGGCCAATTAATAACCAGATACCATGTTCAATCTGTTCAGACACATCCTCAGGTAAAGCGTTGAAGCCATGTTTAGGGACCACAGCTGGGAACTTGCCGGAGATGACCCGGCAGTTCCGGGAATTTAGATCCAGTTACCGGGGCATTAGTGGAATTACTAAAGTGGCCACCTGGAGAGGAGACGGGAGGAGAGGAGACGGGAAGAGAGGAGACGGGAAGGGAGGAGACGGGAAGGGAGGAGACTTGTCTGAGTCATGGGACTTGGAATTTCACAACAGCTTGAGTGCCAAGGTTGCCCATTCCGCCCTAACATTGGTATTCCAGGATGTTGGGTCCCAGGATGGTAGACGGCCAATTAATAACCAGATACCATGTTCAATCTGTTCAGACACATCCTCAGGTAAAGCGTTGAAGCCATGTTTAGGGACCACAGCTGGGAACTTGCCGGAGATGACCCGGCAGTTCCGGGAATTTAGATCCAGTTACCGGGGCATTAGTGGAATTACCAAAGTGGCCGCCTGGAGAGGAGACGGGAGGAGAGGAGACGGGAAGAGAGGAGACGGGAAGGGAGGAGACGGGAAGGGAGGAGACGGGAGGAGCGGAGACGGGAGGAGCGGAGACGGGATGAGCGGAGACGGGATGAGCGGAGATGGGAGGAGCGGAGACGGGAGGAGAGGAGGCAAGGGGTGAGCAGAGCACAGCATGGAGGAGGGAGGGGAGGAGGGGGGGGTGAGCAGAGCACAGCATGGAGGAGGGAGCGGAGGAGAGGTGAGTAGGGTTGCCACCTTTACTTCAAGCGAAACCCGAACACTCTAGCGACACGCAGACATATTTTTTGGGGAGAATGAGTCATGGCTTATTCATATGTAAAAGGAACCACCCATTAATATGTA
>NW_017308595.1:110791-112673 GCF_000935625.1 Nanorana parkeri | reverse complement strand
CAGAGCAGGGGATGGAGGAGGGAGGGGTGAGCAGAGCACAGCATGGAGGAGGGAGGGGAGGAGAGGGGTGAGCAGAGCACAGCATGGAGGAGGGAGGGGAGGAGAGGGGTGAGCAGAGCACAGCATGGAGGAGGGAGGGGAGGTGAGGTGAGGAGTATCCGGTAACAGAAGTTGAGGTGACCTAAGGTACTTCCTTCTGCTGGACTGGAAGGGATGGCTCGTGCCCTCTGCTGATGTAGGAGGAAGGAACATTCCGGCCACAGTCCTCCCCATATACAGAGGGCACAATCCGTCACTGGCAGATGATCAGGTCATCTCTAGAAAATGGTAGGGGGCGGGGTATATAGCCTCTATGCTGTGTGCCTGGGGAGGGGCCCGGGACAGTCTTGGGAATGCAATGGCCCGCTTTGTTGAAAGAGCTTGATGCTCCCTGTACCATGGCTATTTACTCATTTGGTTGCTATGGGTAACAACAACCATTTGGTGTCTAAGGCTACATGTGCATGGGGCCATTATGTGCGGCTACAGAGCCTACGGATTCTTGTGGTAGGAATCCCGGGTGCATCCGTACAAATGGCGGCCACTGTGCCAAGTGAATGATCGGCTGACAGCGGCCACATCTGTCCGTAGGCAATGGTTCCATGTATGATTACATGCAGACCGGCGTGGTGTGCTATTCCCGGCCCAATTCTCCGCCCACATTCTCAGGAATTAGGATTTCCAAAAGTTCCCAGGTGTATCAGTGTCCTGATATATAAGTGTCTTATAATATTATCTCCATCCATGTCATACAATGAGATTCTTCTCTGTGCCCCTCACGGAGCTGCTGGAACCCGCAATAAAATGTTCTTAAAGTTACAAGATGTCTCCCTGTCTGTGTCTCCCGCCCATTGCTTCACCTCGGAGAGGCAGTTAAGGAGCCAGGCTCATGTGAGGTTAGCGGTTGCATTTGTGTGGGTGTTAAAGGTTAGCGTGACTTAAAGGTTAGGTTGTGGTCAAGACTCACATTTTGGGGTTCATGGGGGTTTGATGGGCCTCTTTTAGGTGTAAATTTTACTAGCCGTGGATTTTCTAAACACAAGTCAGTGTGCTCACACATTCACACAAGGCACTCACTTCACAGCTGTGTTGTGTTTGTTTCTTTACAGTATCTTTTGCCCTTATCAGTGATGGCGGCTTTATCCACAATGCCCGCACCCAACATGGCCGCCCCTGGAGAACGTCCGCCCACAATCGTCGTGGGCGAGGCAGATTGAAAGCCACGCCCCCTGACGCCTGCGCAACAACCAGCTCTGATGACAAGCAGCGTCGGCCATTTTGTTGTGGTCCACAGTCACAGCCGTACACTGGTCAGTACCCATATATCTTCCATCTCAGACGCCTGCCGCCTCCTAGCGGATCATTTGTGATACATTTGAAGCAAATTTTGTGAACCTCCAACTTTATTTAAACTGTCCGTTTCTATGGGAACAACCGCTGATGCGGCGGCCATATTGGATGCGGGCAATGGCGGAACGCATAACCGGAGGTAGAAAGCTTCTGGGTCATGTACGGGTGCCCTCTGGTCGGTTTAGGGAGGCATTTAATTTCGCTATGGCGGTGTCCTGGCGAAAGAGAACGGCGTTGGTAAAACTGTAAAGACAAAGAGTAACGCGCTCTGTGCCCTTTGCTTATGGCACGACTTCCGGCGGCGGGTCGGCCATGTTGGTTTAGGGCAAGAGCGGAACGGGGCTGTGCAATGCTGAGATGGGGTTGCAGCGGTGGTTTCCGGTTGTGGTGTTGAAGAGGGGGTTCTTGGTGAGGGAAGAGAAGTAAGGAATGCAATGGGTGACATAGAAATTATATATATAAATATACATAATATAGTATCTTATTTGTGTCT
>NW_017308595.1:99984-110020 GCF_000935625.1 Nanorana parkeri | reverse complement strand
CGGCCATGTTGGTTTAGGGCAAGAGCGGAACGGGGCTGTGCAATGCTGAGATGGGGTTGCAGCGGTGGTTTCCGGTTGTGGTGTTGAAGAGGGGGTTCTTGGTGAGGGAAGAGAAGTAAGGAATGCAATGGGTGACATAGAAATTATATATATAAATATACATAATATAGTATCTTATTTGTGTCTGGGGTCGACAAAAGACTTGTGACACCAAGCCAGGGTCAAGGTGCCATATTTACCGCCCTCATTCCATAAAATCGGCATAGCCGCCATGTGGGTCATAGAAGGAATGAATTCAGGGTGCCGCCATGCTTTTGGGGTTATTATTAACAGACTCCATTTGATTCCCAATGAACAGGATTAAACCGCAGCGGGGAGGACATACTGCAAGCAGGTAAAACCCTACGGCCATCCTTGTATGTCGCATCCAACGACCGGGACCAGAAACCCAACACAGTCCCTTCACCTCACATCCCGATAACGGAGAAGAACACAGACAAAACGGATCTTCAAATCTCCAATAATATGGAGGACCAGCCGCCCCTCACCTCACCGGGTAAGAGGAGAGGGCAGTACGGAGGGTCCACCTAGATCCCCCATCATCTGATACACACATAGAAACAATGTATTCAGTCAGTGTGTGTGTTTCCTACAGATGGATCCAGTAAGAGGAACCCACCAGAGAGATGTCCCCGTACTCTGTATTCCCGGGATTCCACACAGGAAGATCACACCCTCCCCCACCAGGTAGGTGAAATGGACCATTTCAATATTAACCATTTCTGGACGGTCTGCATATCAACTGCCCAGCTAATCCCGAGGCCGTGACTTCTCATTTCATAACCAGAGGAAGAATCCGGGAGGATTCAAGATTGACCTTTCCAAAGACGAGGTAAAGGAGGGAAATGTGATGCAGGTGGCGGTGAAAGATGAGGAGGACGTGATATCGGTAATAGTGAAAGATGAAGAAGATGTGGTACCGGTGACGATGAAGGAGGAGGACATGGTGATTCCGGTCATTGTGAAGGAGGAGGAAGATCCTCTAGAGACTGGAACGGGTAGGTATTCAACAGACTCTTAGTACTTGGTCCCTACACCCATCTCTTCCTCTCAGTACTTGGTCCCTACACCCATCTCTTCTTCTCAGTAATTGTTCTCTACACCCATCTCATCCACTCAGTGCTTGGTCTCTACACCCATCTCATCCACTCAGTACTTGGTCTCTACACCCATCTTATCCTCTCAGTACTTGGTCTCTACACCCATCTCTTCCTCTCAGTACTTGGTCTCTACACCCATCTCTTCTTCTCAGTACTTGGTCTCTACACCCATCTCTTCTTCTCAGTACTTGGTCTCTACACCCATCTCTTCTTCTCAGTACTTGGTCTCTACACCCATCTCTTCTTCTCAGTACTTGGTCTCTACACCCATCTCTTCTTCTCAGTACTTGGTCTCTACACCCATCTCTTCTTCTCAGTACTTGGTCTCTACACCCATCTCTTCTTCTCAGTACTTGGTCTCTACACCCATCTCTTCTTCTCAGTACTTGGTCTCTACACCCATCTCTTCTTCTCAGTACTTGGTCTCTACACCCATCTCTTCTTCTCAGTACTTGGTCTCTACACCCATCTCTTCTTCTCAGTACTTGGTCTCTACACCCATCTCTTCTTCTCAGTACTTGGTCTCTACACCCATCTCTTCTTCTCAGTACTTGGTCTCTACACCCATCTCTTCTTCTCAGTACTTGGTCTCTACACCCATCTCTTCTTCTCAGTACTTGGTCTCTACACCCATCTCTTCTTCTCAGTACTTGGTCTCTACACCCATCTCTTCTTCTCAGTACTTGGTCTCTACACCCATCTCTTCTTCTCAGTACTTGGTCTCTACACCCATCTCTTCTTCTCAGTACTTGGTCTCTACACCCATCTCTTCTTCTCAGTACTTGGTCTCTACACCCATCTCTTCTTCTCAGTACTTGGTCTCTACACCCATCTCTTCTTCTCAGTACTTGGTCTCTACACCCATCTCTTCTTCTCAGTACTTGGTCTCTACACCCATCTCTTCTTCTCAGTACTTGGTCTCTACACCCATCTCTTCTTCTCAGTACTTGGTCTCTACACCCATCTCTTCTTCTCAGTACTTGGTCTCTACACCCATCTCTTCTTCTCAGTACTTGGTCTCTACACCCATCTCTTCTTCTCAGTACTTGGTCTCTACACCCATCTCTTCTTCTCAGTACTTGGTCTCTACACCCATCTCTTCTTCTCAGTACTTGGTCTCTACACCCATCTCTTCTTCTCAGTACTTGGTCTCTACACCCATCTCTTCTTCTCAGTACTTGGTCTCTACACCCATCTCTTCTTCTCAGTACTTGGTCTCTACAACCATCTCTTCTTCTCAGTACTTGGTCTCTACACCCATCTCTTCCTCTCAGTACTTGGTCTCTACACCCATCTCTTCCTCTCAGTACTTGGTCTCTACACCCATCTCTTCCTCTCAGTACTTGGTCTCTACACCCATCTCTTCCTCTCAGTACTTGGTCTCTACACCCATCTCTTCCTCTCAGTACTTGGTCTCTACACCCATCTCTTCTTCTCAGTACTTGGTCTCTACACCCATCTCTTCCTCTCAGTACTTGGTCTCTACACCCATCTCTTCCTCTCAGTACTTGGTCTCTACACCCATCTCTTCCTCTCAGTACTTGGTCTCTACACCCATCTCTTCCACTCGGTACTTGGTCTCTACACCCATCTCTTCCTCTCAGTACTTGGTCTCTACAGCCATCTCTACTTCTCAGTACTTGGTCTCTACACCCATCTCTTCTTCTCAGTACGTGGTCTCTACACCCATCTCTTCCTCTCAGTACTTGGTCTCTACACCCATCTCTTCCTCTCAGTACTTGGTCTCTACACCCATCTCTTCCACTCGGTACTTGGTCTCTACACCCATCTCTTCCTCTCAGTACTTGGTCTCTACAGCCATCTCTACTTCTCAGTACTTGGTCTCTACACCCATCCCTTCTTCTCAGTACGTGGTCTCTACACCCATCTCTTCCTCTCAGTACTTGGTCTCTACACCCATCTCTTCTTCTCAGTACGTGGTCTCTACACCCATCTCTTCTTCTCAGTACGTGGTCTCTACACCCATCTCTTCTTCTACACCTTTCACTGTGAAGAGGCAGCATGTTGCCAGTGGGAGTTGTGTCAGAAACCATTAGTCCATATTGGGCTCTCTACCTCATAATAACGTTGCCAGTTGCCAAGAAATGTAACCTAGTTTGGTAGGTGCCCCAGTGGCCTCAGTGTCTCATCCAGTGCTGCATTGACTTGACAGAACCATCTGAGAACCCAAATATCTATTCTGTATCAAGCTGTGGGGCTGCAGTGATGTGATGGAACCTCCCGAGAACCCAAGTGCCTATTCTGGATAAAGTGGTGGACTCTACTGCAATATATGAAATTCATCACTGGCCAAAATATCTTTATGTTAGTAGCCGGGGACCCCTCTGTACCTGAAATTGTGATTTCACAAGGACAAAATCCAACCACCATGACTGTCCCCTGTGTACAAAGCCAGCTCCATAAAGACATGGTGTGACCAGTTTGGTGGAGGAACTCAAGTGTCCTGCACAGAGCCCCGACCTCAACCCTACTTAGCACCTTTAGGATTAATTGGAACGCCATGGCCATATCCCTTGGTGTCCTCACATCTAATGAACCTTGTATAGATGGGATGATATCAGCAGGGCTTAGACCACCAGTGCCCGGGGGAGAAAAGACTGCGGGACCGGTCTAGCAGCCAGGTGGGATCGGGTGAGTGGTGCCAACTGTACTGTGTATGCAGGGCTTTCTGTAGAGGGTCCTTGACCCAAGGAATTCATATACTGTATACTCGGTTATTGTTCCTTATGATGTATTTGTGTTTTTATATAACAGGCGACCCAAGCAGTGACCTTTCATCTCCGAATTGTGACCATGAAGATGGCGCCATCAGGGATGATTCTTCAGGAGAATATTTGGTCACTCGAGTTATACATCCAGGCTGTCACTATGCAGACTCACAAATGTGCCCCTCTAACCCTGAGGGATCTTCTCTCAGTACATCAGGTGCGTTTAACCCAAATATGTATCCGCATCTGACCGATCCGGGCCTTTCCGACCAGTCGTGTCTGAGTAGAAGTCAGACGGCGGCAAAGCGGTTTTCCTGCACGGAATGCGGGAGGGAGTTCGATGACAAACGGAAGCTCATTCGCCACCAGCGGCACCACACCGGGATAAAACCCTTTTCGTGCCCGGATTGCGGGAAATGCTTCGCCGAAGCGGCCCAGCTCCGGAAGCATCAGAAGACGCACACAGACGCAGAGTTTTCCTGCCCGGAGTGTGGGAAAGGTTTCAGAGAGAGGTGCAGGCTCGTAGCCCACCAGGCCGTCCACCGAGGTGAGAAGCCTTACGGCTGTGCAGAATGTGGGAAGCGTTTCATGACAAAAGACAATCTTGCCAGCCACGAGCGGGTGCACACGGGAGAGAAGCCGTTTTCCTGCTGCGAGTGCGGCAGAGCCTTCGCCTGGTCCTCGCACCTGCGAAAACACATGAAGATTCACGGCGTGGAGATGCCCTTCTCCTGCTCCGAATGCGGCAGAGGGTTTATGGCGGAGGCGACGCTCATTCGGCACCAGGCTACCCACACGAACAAGAAACCCTACACCTGCACGGAGTGCGGGAAAGGCTTTTCCGACCGCTCGTATCTCTCCCGACATCACAGGATCCACACCGGCGAGAGGCCGTTTTCTTGCACGTTGTGTGGGAGAGAATTTGTGGACAAGTCGAACTTCATCAAACATCAGCAGCGGCACGCCGGGATCAAGCCGTACTCGTGCTCAGAGTGCGGCAAAGAGTTTGCGGACAAATCGAGCTTGATCAGGCATCAGCCGCTCCACACTGGGCTCAAACCGTTTTCCTGCGTGGAGTGCGGTAAGGAATTTATAGGCAAGTCAAATTTTCTAAGACACCAGCGCCTTCACAGCGGGATTAAACCGTTTGCGTGCTCGGAGTGTGGGAGAGAGCTGGCGGATAAATCGAGTTTGATTCGGCATCAGCAGATTCACGTTGCCGTTTTGCATTCGAACTAACATGGAGGACTTCATGGCCTCTACGCTGAGAAGCTTGATAATACATCATGGGGTTCAGTCGGCCCCTCCCACTCGCCAAAGGCCAGCGGCTGCCATAGACATGTGTAGGCTGGAGTGTTCCCACATTCAAGCACCACCCACTTTCTGTGGACTGCAGCCTCACAAATGGAAGTCTGCACCAAACAAGAGGCAGCAGTGCCCTCGGAGGATGACCATCTGAGGGAAGCCATCTGCCTCCACTTGAATGAGACGATAATCGCATGCACGAAATTGAAGCATTGTTTCCAATCAAGAGAACAAAGCAGATTGAGCTAAACCGATCGTTTCCCGCGCTCCCGCAGCCTTTCCCGCACTCTGATAGCCGTACCATGATTGTTCTTCCGGTTGCTCGGAATTTGTCTGCAAGTCGTAGACGGAGGTGAGGCAAACTCCGCCCCTCCAGCTGTGACGCAACTATACATCCCATTAGGCATGGCAAGACTCTGACAGCCACAGGCATGAGGTCTAGAGACAGATGCATGATGGGATTTGTAGTTTCACCACAGCCGGAGGGGCCGGCGTCTGACTCACCCTGCCATAAATCAATTGCAGAATAAAGATAAAGAATGACAACTTTGCTGCCTCCTGTTTATTTCTCTATTCTCTGTACAGGTCCAGAGTCTAAGGTTTCCGGCGAGACGTGGCGTAGTGGTGCGTCCTTTGAACGGAGCGTTGCTTCCTTCAAATGTCACCAGAAACCCCAAACCGCCGAACTGGAATGTATTCCGGTCTATTGTAACCCAATTGAAGTCTCGCACCTTTGTATCTCTTCATCTGGCACGCCGACTTAGTATCCGTGCCGGATTTTCCCCTCGGTCTCGGGTGCTTGGCTGTCGGCCTATTGCAGGTCGCGGGGCTGCAGCCAATCAGGTCTCCACCTCTTATTTAGTGCGGGGGTCACCTGTGCTCGGAGTTTGAGCAACAAGTCTGTTCACTAGCTGCCAAATGTCCTGTGCTCCCTATGTTTCTAGCGATGTTCATTAGCTGCCAGACCCCCCGTATTCCTAGTGATCCCTACGTTCCTAGTGATATTCATTAGCCTCCAGACCCCTGCGTTCCTCGTGATGTTCACTACCTGCTGGGCCCCCCGTATTCCTAGTGATGTTCCTCTGTGTTTCCTGAGATTTCCTGGGGTTCCTAGTTTCCCCGTGCTTTATTGTATCTCCATCATTTCTAGTTGTCTGTGGCTTCCTGTGCGTCACTTTGGTTTTCCCTGTTTGGCTGTGGTCCCTGCCTTGTTCTCAGGGTCCCTATTATGCTCTGAGTTCCTTGTGTGACCCTGCGGATACCGCTCGAGCCCCTTCATCACTTTCACCTGTGTGCTGAGTGGTCTGTATTATATGCACCGCTATACTGCTACAGTGTTCCTGTGTGTCTGCGTTCCACTATTGTCCTGCTTCCATTGTGCCTCAGCCTGCGGTGTGTATTCTGAACTGCAGTGCTGTAAGTTGTCCCTGCGTTATCTAGTGTTCTTGTGTCTTATCTGTATCACTGTGCAACGCACAAGCATTCCCCTTTCTGTCTGTATCACTGCAACGCACAAGCGTTCCCCTTTCTGTCTGTATCACTGCAACGCACAAGCGTTCCCCTTTCTGTCTGTATCACTGCAACGCACAAGCGTTCCCCTTTCTGTCTGTATCACTGCAACGCACAAGCGTTCCCCTTTCTGTCTGTATCACTGCAACGCACAAGCGTTCCCCTTTCTGTCTGTATCACTGCAACGCACAAGCGTTCCCCTTTCTGTCTGTATCACTGCAACGCACAAGCGTTCCCCTTTCTGTCTGTATCACTGCAACGCACAAGCGTTCCCCTTTCTGTCTGTATCACTGCAACGCACAAGCGTTCCCCTTTCTGTCTGTATCACTGCAACGCACAAGCGTTCCCCTTTCTGTCTGTATCACTGCAACGCACAAGCGTTCCCCTTTCTGTCTGTATCACTGCAACGCACAAGCGTTCCCCTTTCTGTCTGTATCACTGCAACGCACAAGCGTTCCCCTTTCTGTCTGTATCACTGCAACGCACAAGCGTTCCCCTTTCTGTCTGTATCACTGCAACGCACAAGCGTTCCCCTTTCTGTCTGTATCACTGCAACGCACAAGCGTTCCCCTTTCTGTCTGTATCACTGCAACGCACAAGCGTTCCCCTTTCTGTCTGTATCACTGCAACGCACAAGCGTTCCCCTTTCTGTCTGTATCACTGCAACGCACAAGCGTTCCCCTTTCTGTCTGTATCACTGCAACGCACAAGCGTTCCCCTTTCTGTCTGTATCACTGCAACGCACAAGCGTTCCCCTTTCTGTCTGTATCACTGCAACGCACAAGCGTTCCCCTTTCTGTCTGTATCACTGCAACGCACAAGCGTTCCCCTTTCTGTCTGTATCACTGCAACGCACAAGCGTTCCCCTTTCTGTCTGTATCACTGCAACGCACAAGCGTTCCCCTTTCTGTCTGTATCACTGCAACGCACAAGCGTTCCCCTTTCTGTCTGTATCACTGCAACGCACAAGCGTTCCCCTTTCTGTCTGTATCACTGCAACGCACAAGCGTTCCCCTTTCTGTCTGTATCACTGCAACGCACAAGCGTTCCCCTTTCTGTCTGTATCACTGCAACGCACAAGCGTTCCCCTTTCTGTCTGTATCACTGCAACGCACAAGCGTTCCCCTTTCTGTCTGTATCACTGCAACGCACAAGCGTTCCCCTTTCTGTCTGTATCACTGCAACGCACAAGCGTTCCCCTTTCTGTCTGTATCACTGCAACGCACAAGCGTTCCCCTTTCTGTCTGTATCACTGCAACGCACAAGCGTTCCCCTTTCTGTCTGTATCACTGCAACGCACAAGCGTTCCCCTTTCTGTCTGTATCACTGCAACGCACAAGCGTTCCCCTTTCTGTCTGTATCACTGCAACGCACAAGCGTTCCCCTTTCTGTCTGTATCACTGCAACGCACAAGCGTTCCCCTTTCTGTCTGTATCACTGCAACGCACAAGCGTTCCCCTTTCTGTCTGTATCACTGCAACGCACAAGCGTTCCCCTTTCTGTCTGTATCACTGCAACGCACAAGCGTTCCCCTTTCTGTCTGTATCACTGCAACGCACAAGCGTTCCCCTTTCTGTCTGTATCACTGCAACGCACAAGCGTTCCCCTTTCTGTCTGTATCACTGTGCAACGCACAAGCATTCCCCTTTCTATCTGTGAACACTTTTCCCCTTGTTCTTGTGTGATCCTGCTCGTCCGTCTTTATCCTGCATCACCATGCAACGCACATGTCAATAGTCCCCCATCTACCTCCGTCCTCCGTGTTTCTGCCTGCGATGTTAGTCCTGCTCTGCAGTGCTGTTGTCTTTCCCTGGTGTTCCTGCACAACTATATTACACACCTTTTCCAGTGTATACTGCACTTGTGTGCAACGCACATTCCCTGCATGTGTCCTCTTCTATACCCTGAACCTCAGCGTACGCATGTATCCTGTGTGTCTCCTCTTCTATACCCTGAACCCCAGTGTACGCATGTTCCCTGCGTGTCTCTTCTATACACTGAACCTCAGTGTACGCATGTTCCCTGCGTGTCTCCTCTTGTGTACAATGAACCCCAGTGTACGCATGTTCCCTGCGTGTCTCCTCTTCTATACCCTGAACCCCAGTGTACGCATGTTCCCTGCGTGTCTCTTCTATACCCTGAACCTCAGCGTACGCATGTATCCTGTGTGTCTCCTCTTCTATACCCTGAACCCCAGTGTACGCATGTTCCCTGCGTGTCTCCTCTTGTGTACAATGAACCCCAGTGTACGCATGTTCCCTGCGTGTCTCTTCTATACCCTGAACCTCAGCGTACGCATGTATCCTGCGTGTCTCCTCTTCTATACACTGAACCCCAGTGTACGCATGTTCCCTGCGTGTCTCCTCTATACCCTGAACCTCAATGTACGCACGTTCCCTGCGTGTCTCCTCTTCTATACCCTGAACCTCAATGTACGCACGTTCCCTGCGTGTCTCCTCTTCTATACCCTGAACCTCAATGTACGCACGTTCCCTGCGTGTCTCCTCTTCTATACCCTGAACCTCAGTGTACGCATGTTCCCTGCGTGTCTCCTCTGGTATACCCTGAACCTCAGTGCATGTTCCCTGCGTGCATCCTCCTGTGGTCCCCAACCATGCCACTAGTATGACATATTCTATGTGGACTCCCCTTGTCCTGTGTGCTGTCACTTCCCAGTGTGCCCTGTATCCAGTGTGTCCTATACCCCTGTGTTGTATCAGTCTTTCTTGGTGTGCCGCTGTAACCATTCCTTACTTCTTGTGTACAGTCTCATGTCCTACTTGCCTCCGAGTCCAGAGTCCCAGTGCTGTTCTGTCTTCCCGTTGTAGTCGAGTCAGTATTGTCTGCACGGGTGTGTTGGAGGGCCGCAACCTGGGAGCTGTCCTGCAGAGCAACATCTCTACTATCAGGAGCTCTGGAGAAGACCTGGATCTCCGTAGACTCTGCACCTCTAGCACACCCATGCCAAACATACAGTCACCCCGTCCTTACACTCCTTCAGATTCGGTGTCCCAGGCCTGTTTCCTACTCTGGCTGCTCCACAAACCTCGGAGCCAATGTTCCCCAGTGCCCTTGGTTCCTGGGCCGTGACAGTATCTGCATGTTATGGCTGGTGACTGATTTTTGCCCATGTCCAGGCTGTAGAATAAGGAACGCATGTCCGGTGGTACTGCAGCATTGGAGCGCAGAGTTCCATAGCACCCAGTGATAGGTCATGGCAGAATGGACGATGCTACTCAGCAGGTTGGGTTTGAGAAGCTTCTGCTGCCCCTCACCCAGGAGTAGTAGTTCTGGGGGGGGGGGGGGGGTGGCGGGGGGTGCTGGCTCTTGTTT
>NW_017308595.1:96934-99964 GCF_000935625.1 Nanorana parkeri | reverse complement strand
CTCCCCAGGGGTTGTTGTTTTGGGGGGGGGGGGGGGTATGGCAGGTGACTGTTCCTCATGCTGTAGAGGTGCACCATGTCCTGGAACTTGCACCGCTCATGGCATTCAGGCACTTGTAGTTTCTAATGGTGAAGGGAGCCTTATCCGGGATCCCAACAGGTTCTCCTTGAGGAAACATGTCCTCAGGGAACGATGTGGGCTGCTGTTGTTGACTTCCTGATCAGAATGTTGTCCAGTAAGTGTAGCATTGAAGAGCATGTGTACTTAAATCTACACCCTACCACCCTCAGTGGAGACTGCCCACCTTAGGGCGAGTCTCCCCTCCTTCGCACTCCAATAGCTCACTCATGGTTGACACCGACTCTGACACCGGGCTGTTCCTTCAATGCCCACGTCGATGACTTTCCTGAATGGAGTGTCACCTGGAAAGATTGGGGATGACGAGCTCTCAGGGGTGCGCAAAGAAACGTTCCAGCATGCCGATGGGGTCGTTGTGGCGGTCCCTCCATCTTCACCGGAGGAAGGGTCACTGCTTACATATGTGCCATTGACCTGTCGGAAGAGCCGTAGGTTCCAGGATGGGAAGTTTTATTCTTGATGGGCTATCTAACTTCCTGTGAGAGATCAAAGTACCCCTCAGGGAGGAGCAACGGCAAGATGGCCACCATCTAATGTCTCTCCATCGTGGTGGCCACCATCTAATGTCTCTCCATCGGGGTGGTCACCATCTAATGTCTCTCCATCGGGGTGGCCACCATCTAATGTCTCACCATCGGGGTGGCCACCATCTAATGTCTCTCCATCGGGGTGGCCACCATCTAATGTCTCTCCATCGGGGTGGCCACCATCTAATGTCTCTCCATCGGGGTGGCCACCATCTAATGTCTCTCCATCGGGGTGGCCACCATCTAATGTCTCTCCATCGGGGTGGCCACCATCTAATGTCTCTCCATCGGGGTGGCCACCATCTAATGTCTCTCCATCGGGGTGGCCACCATCTAATGTCTCTCCATCGGGGTGGCCACCATCTAATGTCTCTCCATCGGGGTGGCCACCATCTAATGTCTCTCCATCGGGGTGGCCACCATCTAATGTCTCTCCATCGGGGTGGCCACCATCTAATGTCTCTCCATCGGGGTGGCCACCATCTAATGTCTCTCCATCGGGGTGGCCACCATCTAATGTCTCTCCATCGGGGTGGCCACCATCTAATGTCTCTCCATCGGGGTGGCCACCATCTAATGTCTCTTCATCGGGGTGCCGCAACAAATCGAGAAGGAACAATACCAAAAAGGCTGTGCCCACATTTTTTATTGCAGTACACAGCCTTCTGGATTCAGCCAGCATGGTCTCCTCGACCCATTTACAGTACCAAAATCTTAAACTTTGGCTGCCCACAGCGTCCTTAGCAGCCAATGACATTACCGGTTGCTAGGGATCACTCATGTGATCATCTGTGGATGAGCTCTCCGGCGCTGATGTTGGCTCCTCCAGCCAGCAGGGGGCGCTGTGTCCTGTAGTGATGGTCAGGCAGGAGAGGCTGCAGACAGATGAAGCTGAATCTGTAGTTGGCGTCTCTCTGGGTCGGTGCACCAGGCAGGTATGGGGAGGGGGACTCTGTGCTGTCGGAGGGTCAGATTTGTGTATAGAGTGGACTCTGCTCGGATTATGTCATTGCTTTGTGTTATCAGGAGCTTCCCCATCACTTCCATCCCCCCTAGCTGCTCATAATTCACATGTAACTCATATGTAGGATGCAGGCTAACATTAGGCAGCTGCGGTGCAACTACAGGTCTCAGCATGCCGCCATTAAAGCCTAAATCCCGCCCACATTTTATCTTTTAGAAAGAAGAGTGCGCCGGGTTTTTATTTGTGTGACACCACTGAGGAGACTTCTCCTCACAGCGTGACCCCACTGGAGAGACTTCCCCTCACTTCCCGACAGCGTGACCCCACTGGGGAGACTTCCCCTCACCTCCTGACAGCGTGACCCCACTGGGGAGACTTCTCCTTACCTCCTGACAGCGTGACCCCACTGGGGAGACTTCCCCTCACCTCCTGACAGCGTGACCCCACTGGGGAGACTTCTCCTCACCTCCTGACAGCGTGACCCCACTGGGGAGACTTCCCCTCCCCTCCTGACAGCGTAACCCCACCGGGGAGACTTCCCCTCCAGTGACCCCACTGAGGAGACTTCCATGTTGGATGTGGGGGTGCACGGGGTGAGGAAAGTAGAAGGGGCGGGGTGGTCACATCCTGTGCTCCCCTAGAAGAGGGAAAAGTTGTGAGTGGGTTCTGCTGAGCTTTCTATGTGTATTATAAGGTATGAGACAGCCAATCAGAGCCCAGCTCTTAGCGTTCTGCCCCCAGTCAAGGAAACATCTGACTGGAGGGGTGAGGAGTCAGGTGACATCACTCTTATCTCTATTCATAACACACAGACCTGACCGGAGAGGAGAGGAGGATTCTGGGAGGTCACATGACATCACTCTTATCCTCTATTAATAAAACACAGACCTGACCGGAGAGGTGAGGGGGATTCTGGGAAGTCACATGACATCACACTTATCCTCTATTAATAAAACACAGACCTGACCGGAGAGGTGAGGGGGATTCTGGGAAGTCACATGACATAATTGTTTCTGTATTGTTGCAGAGATTTCCTCCGCTGAAGTCCATCATTGGTCCTCCACCTCCTTCTATCGTACAGGAACAAGAAGAGACAAAGGTTGTAGGGATCACCCAGAAGATCGGGGGAGGCGTTTTGTCATTGTGTGAAGAGTTAGGGTCCCATCCTGGTGACTCCCCAGCCAGGCAGAACCACCGAGAGCTCCCAAGAAGATGGAGAATGAGCCGCCCCTCACATCACCGGGTAAGAGGAGAGAGCAGTACGGAGGCTCCACCTACATCCCCCATCATCTGATACACACATAGAAACAATGTATTCAGTCAGTGTGTGTGTTTCCTACAGATGGATCCAGTAAGAGGAACCCACCAGAGAGATGTCCCCGTCCTCTGTATTCCCGGGAT
>NW_017308595.1:69673-96196 GCF_000935625.1 Nanorana parkeri | reverse complement strand
GACAGCGTGACCCCACTGGGGAGACTTCCCCTCACCTCCTGACAGCGTGACCCCACTGGGGAGACTTCTCCTTACCTCCTGACAGCGTGACCCCACTGGGGAGACTTCCCCTCACCTCCTGACAGCGTGACCCCACTGGGGAGACTTCTCCTCACCTCCTGACAGCGTGACCCCACTGGGGAGACTTCCCCTCACCTCCTGACAGCGTGACCCCACTGGGGAGACTTCCCCTCCCCTCCTGACAGCGTAACCCCACCGGGGAGACTTCCCCTCCAGTGACCCCACTGAGGAGACTTCCATGTTGGATGTGGGGGTGCACGGGGTGAGGAAAGTAGAAGGGGCGGGGTGGTCACATCCTGTGCTCCCCTAGAAGAGGGAAAAGTTGTGAGTGGGTTCTGCTGAGCTTTCTATGTGTATTATAAGGTATGAGACAGCCAATCAGAGCCCAGCTCTTAGCGTTCTGCCCCCAGTCAAGGAAACATCTGACTGGAGGGGTGAGGAGTCAGGTGACATCACTCTTATCTCTATTCATAACACACAGACCTGACCGGAGAGGAGAGGAGGATTCTGGGAGGTCACATGACATCACTCTTATCCTCTATTAATAAAACACAGACCTGACCGGAGAGGTGAGGGGGATTCTGGGAAGTCACATGACATCACACTTATCCTCTATTAATAAAACACAGACCTGACCGGAGAGGTGAGGGGGATTCTGGGAAGTCACATGACATAATTGTTTCTGTATTGTTGCAGAGATTTCCTCCGCTGAAGTCCATCATTGGTCCTCCACCTCCTTCTATCGTACAGGAACAAGAAGAGACAAAGGTTGTAGGGATCACCCAGAAGATCGGGGGAGGCGTTTTGTCATTGTGTGAAGAGTTAGGGTCCCATCCTGGTGACTCCCCAGCCAGGCAGAACCACCGAGAGCTCCCAAGAAGATGGAGAATGAGCCGCCCCTCACATCACCGGGTAAGAGGAGAGAGCAGTACGGAGGCTCCACCTACATCCCCCATCATCTGATACACACATAGAAACAATGTATTCAGTCAGTGTGTGTGTTTCCTACAGATGGATCCAGTAAGAGGAACCCACCAGAGAGATGTCCCCGTTCTCTGTATTCCCGGGATCCCACACAGGAACATCAGGAGATCCCTCACCATGATCAGGTTGGTAGAGTTGAGGTTCTCGATGTTGATGTTGAATGTTTGCTCACAGCTCTCACTCGGCATCACTTCTCATTTTAGACAGAACCCCAGACGGACCTTACTACTAAGATGAAAGAGGAGGTGGAGGAGACTTGTATGAAATGCGATTGGCCGTGTAAGGAGGAGGAGCTGCCAATGGAGATCAGTGAGTAGTGAGCCGTATATATACTGACCTATTGTTTATGTGGACTGTATTGCTGTGACCTACAGTGAGAAGCTCTACCTGGACACCTAACCTACCTTTGACGTGACCTGTGGGGGTTCCCTAAAAACAAGTATGACGTGTATTTGGACCCCTCTTTTAGCAGTGATGAATCTCAGAAACACTTTTATCTTCCCCGGCAGATGGACACGAGGTCCGGAAACCTTCATCGAGATGCAGAAAAACTCGTAACTCCCCAAGAACCTCCCCGGGAGAAAAACCCAAAGCCACATCTTTAGAGAGCCGTCACGGCACTGCCCCCCGCTGTCAGGTGGAAGTACGAGACCATCTTTGTGTCTCCGACCTCCAGATTCTCCGGAGACCGAGCAGAGAAGATTCATTTCTTTGTCTCTCTCCAGGGAGAAGACCTCAAGATTGTCATTGTTAAAGATGAGGTGAAGGAAGAAGAGATTGAGGTGCCGGTGACGGTGAAGGAGGAGGAGACTCCGGTGGAGATTGGCTCAGGTGAGTTATGGAAATATGGAGAAGATTTGGGTTCGGGTTGGTCTTCTGGTGGTCAATCCCCAGGGGTCTGGTCACCTCATATAGTGAAATATATAATTGGTAAGGTATTTCCACCTAGAGGACACTGAGCCATATCTGAGTCCACCTATAGAGCACTGAGCCATACCTGAGTCCACCTAGAGAACATTGAGCCATACCTGAGTCCACCTAGAGAACACTGAGCCATATCTATGTTCCTCTCTTACAGGTGACAACATGGAGGAGGATTTCATTGTGTCCCGAGATTGTGGACAAGAAGATGAGAGCACCACACAAGATTCTTCAGGAGACTCCTGCACCCCGGATCACCATCCAGGACATCACAGTAGAGCCAGCTCACCAGATTCCTCCAATCCGGAGGAGGAATACGTTCCCCCGAAACCTCGGAAATATAAATGCCCCGAGTGCGGGAAGGGTTTGCTGCAAAGATCTCATTACCTGGCTCATTTAAGGGTTCACACGGGAGAGAAGCCATTTGCCTGCTCAGTGTGCGGACGATGCTTCCAAGGGAAGACCAACCGCGATCGCCATGAACAGACTCACTCCAGCGAGCGGCCTTTTACTTGCTCCAAGTGCGGGAAGACCTTCAAGACAAAGTGGTGCCTCGCGGCGCACAGGAAAGTTCACAGCGATAAGAAGTCGTCGTATAAATGTTCCCAGTGCGGGAAATGCTTCACTACGAATTCTTCTCTTAGTCGACACTACCTGTCCCACAGCGGTGAGACTCCCTTCACGTGTCCAGAGTGCGGGAAGAAGTATAAACAGAAGTCGCAGCTCCTCAGACACCAAAAAGTCCACACCGGGGAGAAACCGTTTTCATGTCAGGAGTGCGGGGAGCGCTTTATATGGAGGTTTGCCCTGAGCGCTCACCAGAGGATCGTCCACACAGAGGAGGGCACTTTTCCGTGTTCCGTGTGCGGGAAACGATACCCATTTAAGTCGAGGCTCATTGAACATCTCAGGATCCACTCTGGCGACAAGCCCTTTACCTGCCGCGACTGCGGGAAGTGTTTTCCGAGCAGCAAAAAGTTGGCTCTGCACCAGAGGCTTCACACCGGTGACGGGGCAGTTCCATGCCCGGACTGCGGCAAATGGTTCACTGGCCAGTCACAGCTTCGAACTCACCGGCGCGTGCACACCGGAGAGAAGCCGTTTGCGTGTGCCGAGTGCGGGAAGGCCTTCAAACAGTTGCCACCTCTTCAGAGGCACCAGAAGCTCCACACAGGAGAGCGGCCTTTCGAATGTAAGCAGTGCGGGAAGCGGTTCATCACCAAGGCTGAGCTCATCAGTCACCAGAAGGTCCATTCAGGACTGAAGCCATTCTCATGTGATGAGTGCGGGAAAAGTTTCACCCTAAAAGGGCAGTTCAATGCTCACGTACGCAGTTTTCATGTGGACCAAAAGCCATTCCCTTGTCTTGAGTGCGGGAAGTGTTTCGTCCACCAGTCGCACCTCGCCACCCACCAGAGGGTTCATACAAGAGAGAAATCTGTTCCTTGTTCGGAGTGTGGGAGAAGCTTCCTTCACCAGTCATATCTTGCATCACACATGAGAGTCCATTCCCAGGAGAGGCCATTTTCATGTGCTGAGTGTGGGAAGAGCTTCACGCTGAAGGTGTATCTTGAGAAACACCAGAAAATACACACCGCGGAGTCCAGCCATCAGAAAACGCACACCGGCGACCCGGACATGCGCGTTGCAGATGCCGGCGAACAGAAAACTCACGCTGCAGAGTCCAGTTTCCAGAATCCCGTTTCAGAGTCGGACTTCTAAATCATAAACGTTCTAATTTTACTTTAGTGTAATAAAGATAGTTACCCCAATTCTGGCTTCTCGTCGGATATACAAGGCCGTGTAAAGCACCCAGTCCCTGCTGTGACCATCCTTGCGACCTGCGGTGCACTGACCACTCTCCTTCTTTACATGATGTCACATGACCAATGGGGTGGGTTGTTGGGACCGGCCTCAGTAGGGGCCCTGAATGGCATTTCCACTGGGCAATGAGGCATCACAGGACTAGCAGAGCACTGTTGTTTTTTTTAGCTTTAGATGGATTAGGGAATTGCCCATTGGAGAGATTGTCCTTTTACTTCCTGTCCTGGAGACACAACAGGAAGTGAGAAGAAATCTCGTAAAGTGAAGAAATTCCCCTTTTACATGGTCACCAGAGCAAATGAAGGGGATCCCATTAGATGATTTCCCCTCTCTTCCGGTTCTGGTGAAGTTTTGGATTCTTCTCATTACTTTTGGTCTTGCAGAGAGTGGTACCAGGAAATATATAGAGGGGGGAAATCTCCATAGCGGGGCCAGAGAGAGCAGTGAAATCCTGGATGGGGTTCTAACCCTTCCCTGCTCCATCCAAAGCTAAAATAAAATAGGTGGAGTAATGAAGGCTCAGGCAATGTCCTCCTATAGGGGCTCTTCAGTAGCGATGAGTAATTTCAGGGTTCCAGGAGTCACCCCCCAGAAGAAGGTGCAATTAGGATTGAAAAACTGAGAGAATGGCAGCTCTTAAATATGGCCACAAGGTGGCGCCATTGTGCTGTAATACTTAATGCTGCCGTTCTAAAAGATGGCCAACTATATCAATGTAACTGCAGTACTCACAGTGGCCGTACGGGGGCGCTCCTTTGTGTTGATAAAGAGTTCGGACATCACCACAAGGCGTCGCACATAAGTAGCATTGAAAGCTGCAATTCTAAAAATAACCAGACGGTGGCGAACTTATATATTAATGATAATGACAGCAGTTCTGATATTTACCACAAGGCGGCGCACATTATATGTAGAAGGAGCTACAGTTCGAAAAATGACCACACGGTGGCGCTCCTGTGCAGTACAAAAATGACCAGACGTTGGCGAACTTACATATTGATGATAATGACTGCAGTTCTGATATTTACCACAAGAGGGCGCACATGATACGTATTAGGATCTACAGTTCAGAAAATGTCCACACGGTGGCGCTCTTGTGCAAGACAAAAATGACCAGACGTTGGCGAACTTACATATTGATGATAATGACTGCAGTTCTGATATTTACCACAACACAGCGCACATGATACATATTAGGATCTACAGTTCAGAAAATGTCCACACGGTGGCGCTCTTGTGCAAGACAAAAATGACCAGACGTGGCGAACTTACATGTTGATGATAATGACTGCAGTTCTGATATTTACTACAAGAGGGCGCACATGATACGTATTAGAAACTACCGTTCGAAAAATGACCACACGATGTCACTGTAACAAGGTGAGAAAATAACCGGAAATACATCCAGGAAGTAAGCAGACTTTGGAACGCATATGCCGGAAGTAGTGCTTGGTGAAGCGCACGGACAGTGCCAGGACATTTTGCCCTAAAGAAAGATGGCTGCCTGGGCGCCGGATATAGCTGTGGAACTGGCCGACACCTCTAACGAGCCCTCCGTTCCAACACAGATCTGACCTGCCAGAGGTAAGATGTACACCCCGCAAACTGTGCTCTCCGGGGCCCACCGGTGAAGCTTCAAGCTTCCTTTACTTCCGGTCTGTTGTCTAGAATACTGCCACACTCATCATGGCCGTCAGCGTCGACCGGAAGTGGAGAATTGAGCACCGGAAGTGGTGAAAATATTTCCTGTGCTGGTGAAGGGAGCACAGTGGAGGCTGGTGAGTGTATTGTTCTCATTGTGGGTGGAGTTAGGAGGATTTTATTTCCTTTCCAGGGACAGATCTCAATAATGTGGGGCTGGCCCTAAAAAAAAAATCCCTGCAGTCTGGCCTGTCTGTGTGCCATTCCAAGGAAGAGGCAGGGGATGGGGGATCTGTCCCTGGATACAGAAAGCGCTGTCTTCTCCATGTCAGGGAAGGGCAGGATTGGGGGTTGCATTCCATTATAGGTGGAGGGGTTATTTAATAATGTGGGGCGGACCACACAAATCATGTATGAACATCTCAGGGGCTCCGCCCCCAGCCAATGTCTGCCATCTATTGGATCCTCAGATTTAGGAACAGAGGTTCAGCGGGGGAAGGGGGCTGAGACACTGCGTAGCGCTCGAGATGGAGGCGGGGCCAAGATATCAGAAGTTTGGCTGGATAGTGACTCGGGGGGGATCAGGTCGTAGTCGGCCATTGTGATGAAACAGATGGACAATGCTGGCAGTACTATGGCGAGCCCAGCCTGCTCCCCCTGACCTCCATTCCCGCCACTCCAACTACAGGCCATACTCCACCTCTGTCCACAAATATATCCAGTGGGAGGAGCTGGAGATCACAGCCCCGCCTCTTCCTGGCTCTATCCTCAGCTGTATTGGTTCTGTTCTGCAGCCTGCTGTGTAGCTGGCACTAGTGATGTCACTGCTTCTCTCAGCCAATCAGTTGGGGTCTCTGAGCCAGTTCCAGGAAGGTTAACCGTGCAGATCAAAGATATTCTGGAGGATCATACTAGCAACCCAGGTGTGGCCCTTCATACACAGGCCTGGGGACAGCACTGATCTACTTGGGTCATGGCCATCATCATTGGAGCCAACACAACCCTGGTCACATCAGGGGCACCATACATAGCGCTGTGACTTGGGCATATCTAGTTAGTTCTTGGCCATCATGGCCGGCGCCACAAGCAGCCCAACCCTAAGCAGATTAGGGCCATCATACACAGACCGTGACCACACAACTCTAGGTAGATCATGGTCACCATTGTTGGAGCTACAGCCAACACAGCCCTGGCCAGATCAGGGGCACCATACATCAGGCTCTGATTTGGGCAAGCCTATCTAGTTCTTGGCCATCATTGCTGGAGCCACAACCAGCACAACCCTAAACCAATGAGGGCCATCATACATAGACTGTGACCAGACAACTCTAGTAAGATTTGACACCTGTTGCAGCCAACACAACCTTGGTCAGATTTGGTCCACCATAGGTAAGGGTGTACCCAGGGAAAGTCTAGGTAGATCAGGGCCACCATTGCTACAACCACAACCAGCACAAACCTCATCAGACCCGGTCCACCATAGATAAGAATATGAGCCTTATTCTGGCCACCATTGCTGGAGCCTCAACCAGCTCAACCATAGACAGTCCAGAGCCATCATAGCTATAAGGCTTCAGTCAGCAGCAGCTTAGCCGGGTATTGGGTGGTAGAGGAAAGGTTCAGACCAAACCATGCTGTATTTTATCACTTGTGCAGCAGATTTTGAACTCCTCTACATACTATTGTAGAAGAGCCCCATACGGACAGTGAGTGATGGAGAACTCTTCTTTGAAACATACACGTGGCTATTATCTGATCTACATATCAGATATTGGTTGTGAAGGACCTCACATTGCCCAGTGTAGGGAATATGTTCATGGTGGTAACAGCTGAACTCTCATACACAGGTTCAAAAGGAGGAGAAGAAGAAAGAGTTGACCTTAGACATTGGAGAACCTAAACAGGAGCCAACACAGTTTTTCCTTCTCACTTTCTGAGACGAGAAGATTCTAGAAGTCACCCACAAGATGATTGCGCTGCTGACATGAGAGGTGAGCGGTGCCGGGAATTCTGGGACATGATCCAGGAACAGACGAGGGATGTGTCTGGGTGGTGACTGTATCATTGTGTGTGTCAGGTTCCTATAAGGTGTCAGGATGTCTCTGTCTATTTCTCCATGGAGGAGTGGGAGTATCTAGAAGGACACCGGGATCTCTACAAGGACGTCATGATGGAGAATGAGTCGCCCCTCACATCACCGGGTAAGAGGAGAGAGCAGTACGGAGGGTCCACCTACATCCCCCATCATCTGATACACACATAGAAACAATGTATTCAGTCAGTGTGTGTGTTTCCTACAGATGGATCCAGTAAGAGGAACCCACCAGAGAGATGTCTCCGTCCTCTGTATTCCCGGGTTTCCACACAGGAAGATCGCACCGTCCCTCACCATGATCAGGTTGGTGGATGTAAGGATCTCATTAGACATCCGCAGGTATACACTTGGCTAATGTTTATATTTCCTAAACTTTTTAGGCTGAGAGCCTGAAAGACATCAACGTTTTGGTGAAAGGGGAATCGGAAGATGAGGAGATCATCATCCCGGTGGTGGTGAAGGAGGAGGACATTCCTACAGAGATCTGCACACGTGAGTAATAAACATTGACTACAAAAAAAGATTCACAATGTTCTGCCTGTACAGCAGTTCCTGGCTCCCCTTCCTCTGTCAGCTGTCAGTATGAGGATTTGATGTACTCGGGGGAGGAGTCAAAGCCTTTAACACTTATTAGATGCCAAATGTCCTCACATGAAGTTGTGTGTTGACAGTCCGGTGATGTAACCATCAACCGCCTCTACAACACGTATCCACCAACCATTGTTCTGGTTTCCTAAAGAGAGGGGAAGTAAGTTCGGTCAACTTTTCAGGATTCCATTTATTTACTTGGGTGGCCTGGCAGCTCGGAAAGGAACCTAAGACCCCTTTACTAGCTGCCAGTCCACACTGGTCTTCAACGTGGCCTGATTTGGGGTTGAATTATTTGGGTGTTCCAGAACTTCTGGTCTCTCTGGCCTCCTTTTGTTTTTTTGGCCTTAATGATGGTTTGTTTCTGGCCCCTCATTGTGGTTGAAGTTGAACTTTTGTGGCGTCTTGCATCTCCCGTTGATGTCTTTGGAGGAGTCTTGGCCTGCTGAAGTTGAGCAGGGACTGATGGGGGCAACAAACTGTCTTCAGTTGCCTATGACAGATACTGCAATGGCAAGATCCTCCGACACGCCCTTCTTTCATCATATACCGTGAGGGTCAGTGGTCACATGTTGACGGTACTGTTATGTAAATGGTGACTTTTCAGTTTTTAGGCTCTGCTATGGTCTCCACAGTTCTCCCGTGGTTCTGATTGTTTTTCCCTTGCTTGCAGGCAAAGCCGTCAGTAGGAAAACCCAGACGGGAAGGACCCTTTCTAAACAGAATGCCACCGCTCAGAAATCCTTAACACGACGACCATTAAGATGTGACCCCGAGGGATCTTCTCAGAGTGAATCAGAGCCGGACTCGTTTTCCTGTTCAGAGTGCGGAAAGCAATTTTCCAGATTGTCCGCTCTTATCTCACACCATGAAACTCACAAGGGCGAGGGGCCTTTCATATGTTCCAATTGCGGGAAATGTTTCACAGCCAAAACAGACGTTGTCTTGACGGGCGAGAATCAGTTTTCGTGCTCCGCATGTGGCGAAGGCTTGGGGCGAAAGTCCAGTCTCGGACAGAAGGCCGCGGTGGAGAAGCCGTATTCTTGCTCGGAGTGCGGAAGGTGTTTTGCGAGCCAGGCTTCTCTCGACCGGCATCAGCTGACTCACTCTGGGGAGATGAAATTCGAGTGCGTGGACTGCGGCAAACATTTCCCATTTCGCTCCAAGCTTTTGCAGCACCGCAGGATGCACACCGGCGAAAGGCCCTACACGTGT
Source organism: Nanorana parkeri (assembly GCF_000935625.1). NCBI lineage: Eukaryota > Metazoa > Chordata > Amphibia > Anura > Dicroglossidae > Nanorana > Nanorana parkeri. The sequence continues at coordinate 86,868 of NW_017308595.1, read as the reverse complement.
TTGGAGTGCGGCCAGTGCTTTGCGTGGTCCTCCCACCTCCGCGCTCACCAGAGGAATCACGAAGGCGTGACTTTTCCTTGTGTCGAGTGTGGAAAGTGTTTCAAAGAGAAGTCACGGCTGCTTGCTCACCAAAAAATTCATGCCGGCGAGGCGCCTTTTACCTGCTCGGAGTGCGGCAAAGGTTTCATCACAAAAACCGACCTCGGCAGTCACAACAGAGTTCACACGGGGGAGAAGCCATATTCATGTTCAGAGTGTGGTCAGAGATTCGCCTGGTCCTCGCTGCTCCGTAGTCATCAGAAAACACACTCGGATGAGATGCCTTTCTCCTGCACCGAGTGTGGCGAAGGGTTCCTGGACAAGTCCTCACTCGTGAGACACAGGGCAGCACACACGGGTCAGACGCCCTTCACATGTTCTGACTGTGGCAAGGAGTTCTTGGACAAGTCTTACCTTAGCAGGCATCGGAGGATACACACGGGGGAAAAGCCTTTCGCGTGCTCGGAGTGCGGGAAGGAGTTCATAGATAGGTCAAATTTTATTAGACATCAGCGGCTTCACACCGGGGAAAAACCATTTATGTGTATGAAGTGTGGGAAGGCCTTCGCCCAAACCACCCATCTGATCAAACACCAGAAGGTCCACTCCCGTTAACTCAGATCATCTTCATCAGAAAATGTTTTGGAGTGGAATAAATGTAATAAAGATAAAATCTCGCTCCAGCTCTGGTCTGGTCTCGGCCTTCATCCTCCTTGCTTGTCGTGTCTTATTGTTGCTCATTCGCTATTATCAATATATCAATACAGGTCATAACCTGTTGGCATGGCTGGACACCGTTTCCCTTGTTAGAATCAAAGCTTTAGGCATCAGATTATTTTTAAAAATTAGCCGGTAAAAAAGGCAAAAAAACTCCAGTCTGTAGGAGCGATGAAGGACTCGCTCAGCAGACCAAGGCCATGCCAACAAGAGCATCAATTTGGAATACCAAAATGGTAGCAGGCCGACAAGGTTTAGTTTGTATAGGTATCACATTTTCTAATGCTCTTGTTGACTTGACCCTGACTGAAGGAGATCAGTCATGGTGGAACCATCTGAACTTATTCTAGGGTTGCTGGGGAGTTTGGGATTATAGACCCCATGGCACTGGAGAGAACTTCATGTGGTTGAGGGGCCTGAATCTTTAGAAGTGTTGAGAACCTTGGAAGGAAGCCCTTTCCCTATTCCATACCCTTCAGTTACTTGCTCCTCCCCGGAACTTCCTGAGTTCTTTGCTCCCCTCTTGAGTTCCCTGCTTCTTCACCTTAAGTTCCTTCCTCCATTGTTGAGTTTCCTGCTCCTCCCCCTTAATTCCTTGCTCCATCTCCTTGCCCTTCTCAAGTTCTCCTTCTGGTTGAGGAGCCTAAATCTTTAAAAGTGTTGAGGACCTTGAAAGGAAGCCCCAGTCTACTCTCCGAGTTCCTTTCTCCATACCCTTCAGTTACTTGCTCCTCCCCTGAATTCCTTGGGCCATCCCATTGAGTTTCTTTCTTCATCGTTGAGTTTCCTGCTCCTCTCCCTTAGTTCCTTGTTCCATCCCCTTGAGTCCTCTTCTCCCCTCCTAAGTTGTCTGCTTCTTCCCCTTTAGTTCCCTCCTCCATTGTTGAGTTCCCTGCTCCTCCTCCTTAGTTCTTTGTTCCATCCCCTTGAGTTCTTTGCTCCATTTTCAAGTTCCTTGCTCCTCCTCCTTAGTTCCTTGTTCCATCCCCTTGAGAATTCACTAAAGTCAGATCAGTAATAGATGACTTGTGGCAGGTTGCAGAATGTATTTCTCTTGGTACTTTGTTCCTTGAAGACGAGGGGACTACTATTGTAACACGCTAAACACATTTTCTGCCTCATTTAAAGGAATGCATTGCGTATCATCGAGTCTCTTCATGTGTTCCTGTGACATTGACCTTCGCTGAGGCATTGCTGGAGTCATCAAATGAAATCTTTAGTTCTAAAAAGCAAAAACATCTATAAAACATTAGGAACTATCTATCAAAGAGCTCCAGTTTAAGAATAAAGTATAGCAGCCATCAACATCCATCAAGGTCCCTGCAGTCCCCGGTCCGGCTTGCAGTGAGGAGCTTCCACTGATGGCGTAATGCTAAAGATCCATTCAGAGATGTCGTCCCAACCCTCATAAGTCACTGACCCAGAACAAGCCTGCAGAAAGAGACTTCAGACTGTACTGGCTGCATGCACCTCAGCTGTGTAAGCCCCCATATCAAAATGTTAGATCAATTGTTGTTTGTGTTAGATCTCACATAGAAGTAGAGATGTTAACAGTTATTGGCTGGGGGGGGCTAACCCTTCAGGAAACCGCTCATCAGTGAGTGTAATGGGAAACAAAGGCTTCAGTGTCCTAGGGAGCCTAAAGATTGGACTCTGGAGCAATGGAAAAAGGTCATGTGGTCTGATGAGTCCAGATTTACCCTGTTCCAGAGTGGTGGGGGCATCTGGGTATGAAGAGAGGCGGACGAAGTGATGCACCCATTTGACATGGTCCGGAGTCCTCCAGAAGAGCAGGGTGTCACGGTGCGGCCATAAAAACATGGCATAAGACATCCTGAAAAGTCAATTTATTTTAGTGATGGCTGGTTCAGAGCTGAACACACAATTTACGTACCCTGTTTCCCCGAAAATAACACCTACCCTGAAAATAAGACCTAGTACTATTTTTGGGAATGGCTAAAATATAAGACCTACCCCGAAAATAAGACCTAGTTGTGACCATTCCCGGGGCCGGTGGTGGCATAAGGGGGAACTTGAAGAGCCGCGGGAGAGAATCGGCGGTGCCAACTAAGCCAGCGCTAGAGGAAGCGGGGAGGCAGCGGAGGGAGCAGAGTCGCATAAGCCGATCCCTCCTCTATAGCGCCGACTCCTGTCACAGGCGGAGTGATACCAAATGCGCTCCGCCTGTGAGGAATCGATAGTGAAAGTGCGCTTTGCTCATTCTGGCCAGCGATTGGTTATCACATTGCTCTTGGAAAGCTACGGCACCCCTGATTGCCCTGATCATCATATGTTTGTATATGAATAAGTGCGGATTGTTGTACATTAAAAAAATAAGACCTAGTGTGTTTTTTTGAGCCAAAAAAATATATAAGACTGTGTCTTATTTTCGGGGAAACACGGTATATACTCGTTAACGGGGTAGTGTTAATTAAATCAAAGTTAGGTCGCCCCGCAATCTCACTTGATTTTTTTTTTTTTTAAAGCCCGTTGAACGTGCTTCTGCTGCCCCCAACCCTCCAGCCAGACCAAGCTTCGTATCCATTCAGTCAGAAAGCCTGTACCGGGCTGTTCCCCTCTCACAGACACCAACCCAGTACGCTCTTTCACTTCAGCGAGTACTAAGTAACCATCCCCCGCAAGGACGGTTCTTTTCCCCACCGAAAACTGATAAGAACAGATTTTTTTTTTTTAATCGAAGCCCGTGGACGTGCATCAAACTTCCCCCTGTGAACAAAAAAAGTGAACCGTGAAATCACAGCACACAAAAACGTGCACAAGGGTGCAAGGTCCTTCAAAAGAAGGGACCTACTTTCCCGACCCCCGGGGCACAAGGCTCCTGACAGGGGTTGAGACTGTTGGTCCACCAACCCGAAGGCCGGTGGACCCATTTCCTTCGGGGACCGGCCACAACAGGTCCCTCACAGTACTAGGCAGGTGGGCTCTCCCGAAGAGAGACCCACCTCCTGGGTGGGAGGAGACAGAGAACCCCATAGGAGGCACAGAATCTCCTCCCAGCGTCAGGAATAGGCCCCGAAGAAACCTGCACCTTCAGCAATATGTGGGTCAAAATTTAAAATAAAAAAAGTGCCAATCGTGCATGAAGTGCTTAAATAAATCTAAAGTGCCAGTGCACCACGCTGACAGGCCTTAGGGGCCGGAGTGCAAAAATATTGCCCCAGACTAGCCATAAGGCCTGTCTTGGAGGCGAAGTGCAGAAAATTGCAATGTGGTGTGTGACCAAGTGCACAGTGAGTCATGTGGGGTCCCATACCCAAGTGACTTTCTGCGCACCCCTGGGACGCCACCCCCAGGGGGCACAACACCACGGGCTTCTGCCGCCCCCGACCCTCTAGCCAGACCAAGCTTCGCACCCATTCTCTCAGGAGGCATTAGCACCTTCAGAGCCTCCTGCCTACAACTGGGGACAAGCCCTGGGTAACCGGACTAGAATCAACCCAGGAGGAAAGGAGGCCCCTCCAGTACCCACCAATCACATCAGGGAATACTGAGCATCTTCCCCGTCCGGTGGCTAGATGCCCTTCTTCCCTGAAAACTGATAAGAACAGATTTTTTTTAAATTCTTTTGATTAAAAATTCATAAAATTATTTACAGAAATAATACTTCAAACAACAACAAAAAAAACACATTTTTCTCATGATTCAGCTTTTAACATTTTTCCAAAACAAAATGCTCACTAGTCCACAAGGACTTTTAATACAAAATACACAAAAACGCATAACACAATACATCCTCCCCCCACCAACACCCAACACCAACCACCACCCCCAGCACTGAAAAACCAACCAATCAATGAAAAAGCTTTCACGATGCGTCTTCTTGCCTTAGAACGAAAAAGGTCTGAAAACAGAAAAACCCATTAATACCATAGCACACACATAGTAAAATAATTAAACAACATTCACACATACCATGCACCACACTTATTACAAAACCCTGCTCAAAACCAATACCTCCAATGCCTAAAGCACCAAATCTTCTGGGCCTCCTCCAATCCCAGTTTCTTTACGTCACATTGTCCATGGAGATACAACCGTCCACGGACCATAGCCACACAGTCTCTTACACTCACAACCTCATTCTTAAACACCAAAATATTCCTCACATCCCACAAACTTTCTTTCACACAACAAACCAACAACCATAAAATCCTTTTCTCCACCTTCCCTAATTTGCATAAACCATACACCACCATCTCATACGTCACCCTCCCCACCCCCGTCAGCCCCTTTACCAAAGTCTCCACAAACTTCCAAACATCCTTCGCATACCCACACCCCCATATTGCATGAACCACATCCTCACACCTCCCACACCCCTCTCTCGGACACACCTCACTATCTACCAACCTCCTTCTCCGTTGAAACACTCTCGTTGGCAAACAGCCATGCACAATCATCCATGACACATCCATCTGCTTATTTGACAGATCCTTCCTACACACATTCTTCCACACCTCTTCACTTTCAACAACCGTCAACCCTCCTATCACCTCCAATTCTTCCCTACCTTCCACCCCCTTCAAAACCTTCTTACACTCCCCCCACAGCTCCTTACTCACATCACTCAACCCATACTTCCTAATTCCTCTCTCCACTCTCATATAAAACCACGGCGCCCTAAAACATACCGGCTTCCTCAAATCACTCTCAAACAACTTACATCTCCTCAACACCCCTCCCCCCACATACCGCACAAAACACCCCGCCAAACTATCCCGCATACTAAATCGCACACACATACTCACATACCGCAACACCAAGAACCTTTCAACATGCACTAACCCCTTTCCTCCATTCACCTTACATTTCACAACCTTCTCTCTCTTCAATTTCTCCATTTTTGAAGCCCAAAAAAACACAAAACACATCCTCACAATTCTCTTCAACACTCTGTCTGGTGCAGGAAAAACATAATACAAGAACAACAAAATAGGCAACAAAACAGACTTAATCACCAACGCCCTCCCTTCCAACGATAAAGACCTTAATGTCCAAAACTGAATCTTCCTCTGAATCTTACTACACACATCCTCCCAACTCTCTCTACCATACAAATCACCATCAAACTTCACCCCCAACACCCTCAAACCACCTACACACACTTTCCACTCACACCTACCCTCATCCTGCCACATACCAAAAAACTTACACTCACTCTTACCCATATTTACCCTAAAACCACTAGCCATACAAAAAACATCTACCAACAGCTTCACTCTCCTCAAACCAGCCACCGTTCTACACAACACCGTAACATCATCCATGTACCCAATCACACTCAAACATCTCCCATCCCCACCCGGCACTTCCACCCCCCTCACCAACTTATCCTTTTTCAACATACATAGGAATGGCTCAATCACACAAACAAACAACACTGGCGACAAAGGACACCCCTGCCGTACCCCCGACTCAATCCTTACTGCCCCCGTCAACCACCCATTCACCAACACTCTACTCACCATCCCTTTATACATACATTTAATCCACCCAATTAACCGCTCGGGCACCCCCATCTTAACCAACACCTGAAACATAAAATCATGCACCACTCTATCATACGCTTTCTCAAAATCAATCGCCAACACAGCCAACCCCTGCTTCCGCTCCTTACTCCACCACAACGCATCTCGTAACCCAACCAAACTTTCAGCAATCACCCTCCCAGGCACTGCACACACTTGCTCCTCACTTACCATCCTATCAATCACACCCTTCACCCTATCAGCCAACACTTTAGCAATAATCTTATAATCTGTATTAAGCAGTGAAATCGGCCTCCAGTTCTTAAGATCCCGTTTATCACCCTTCTTAAATAATAACACAATAACACCCTCATACATCGACTCTGCCAACCGTCCACGCTCCAAAACCTCCCTACATACCTCCACCACGTACTCCCCAATAACCTCCCAAAACACACAAAAGAAATCCACCGGTAGGCCATCACTTCCCGGGGACTTCCCCTTACTCATACCCCTCATACACCTTTCCACCTCCTCCTTTGTCACATCCACCCCCAACAACTCACCATCCACCCTACCCAAACACCTCTCAATCCCATCCAAAACCTCCTTCCCCACCCCCACGTCAACCCCCTTCTCTGCATACAGCTCAGAATAAAATTTACACACTTCATCTTTTATTTCAACATTCCCACTCACCTCCCTCCCCTCCCTATCAAACACACTCAACATATCCTCCTTCCCTCCAAACACTTTCTTAAAAAAGAATTTAGTGCACTTTTCATCTTTCTCTCTAACCTCAATCCTCGCCTGCGTCACAATCCTCTTCCCATGCGACTCCATAAACTCATTCAATCTCTCCCTTACTTCCACCATCTCCACCGTCACATCCTCACCCAACCCTCTCAACGCTTCCAAATATTCAAACCTCCTCTGCCACAAATCATACGCCATCCTCTTACTCCTAGCACGCTCACACCCCTTCCGCACAAAAAACTCCTTCGTCCTTCCCTTCACCCACTCCCACCACTCAACCACCCCTGCAAAATCCCTCATCCTTCTTTCCCACTTCCTAAAAAACTCCACATACTCCCCCTGTATCTTCTCATCCTCCAACAGACTCACATTCAATTTCCATACCCCCTTGCCATGCAAACTCCCCCCTACTATACTCACGACACAGTCAATCCTCCCATGGTCCGTGAACGGCATCCTCTGGACCCCAAAAGAAACCACCTTCAAATTCCTGGATAAAAAACAGAAATCAATGCGGGACTGAACCCAACCATTGGCACTAAAATACGTAGGACCTCCGTCCCTCCCTATATCCCTCAACTTAAATACACCCAAAATATCCTGCAACTCCCACCCCGTAACATCCACCTTACTCCCTCCACCCCCCTCCCCAAGACCCCTAGCACCACCCCCACACCTCACCCTATCTTCAGCCCTCAGAATGCAATTAAAATCCCCTATCAACACCGTGGGTTCCCTCCCCCCCAAAAACAACTTTAATTTGGTAAACAAGGCCAGCCTCTCTTGCTTGTTTGCAGCAGCATAAACACAAATTATCTTACACACCACCCCCTCATATTCAAATAAAACCACCACACACCTCCCCTGGTCCACCTGCACAACCCTCCTGATCTTAAACCTATCATTCTTGAACAATACACACACCCCCTCATTCCTCCTCCTCCCCAAAGACCAGACCGCAGGCCCCCGAGCCCACCCAGCAATTGTCGGCTCCTCGCTTACGTTGCACTCTTGCAAACATAGTATATCGCAGGATAATGCAGAAAAAAGGTCAAAAACCACTGCCCTCCTGTACACAGACCGAATACTACGTGCGTTTAGCGAGGATACCTTCAATTGTGTCAGTTATAAATAAAAAAGCAGCCAAACCAGATTCACCTCTTAGGCTTCATTCTGCCCTTGGTCGGTTTCTTCTTCTGCAGGCCGTCCTTCTGAACGCACTGCAAACCTAGCCTGGTCTGCGACCTAGTCGTTTTTGCATACCCCATCACCGTCCACAACGATTCCACCTTCCCGGAACTGGCAAAGGATCTAATCGACCCATCTGACTCAGCGGCTTCATCAGCCTGGGAGTTGGAGTCGCTTGAGCAATCCTCGATGGCCTGTGAGGAGGGAAGAGGCTCAGCGACCTCCATCTTGCGCTTCAGCGTAAGCTGGCTCAAGTCCATCTCCTCCACTTCTGCTACCACCGCACTCGGACCCCCGCGATCTTCCTCACCTATCACCTCCTCACTCACCTGTTCCTCACCCTCCGCTGCCAGGACCTCGGGCACACCCCCAGGCACATCCAGGAGTGTGTCCTCCACACCAGCATCCTCGGGCCCTTTCCCAGGGGTGTCATCTGGGCAGTCTCTGGCAAGGTGCCGCTCACTCCCACATATGTGGCACTTCCTGCCTTCGCCACATTCCGTAGTCCGATGTCCCGGCTTGAAGCAGTTCCTGCAGACTAAATCGTTCATACAGTCCTCCTTTGAATGTCCAAAAGCAAAACAATGTCGGCAAAAAGTGGGCTGGCCAAAATACCATAAAAAACCCCGATTTGACCCGATAGAAAAGGCCTGCGGTGGGTGTTTGGTCCCCCCTACGCCTTCGGGGTCTTGCTTCAGCTGGACCCAAAACTTGCGCCTCCCATTAAAGGTGCCAAAAATATTCGTCAGTTTGGATCCAGCTGAAACAAACTCACAATATCTCTGCAAAAACGCCCTGATCTCCTGATCTCGCACAAAAGGGTTGTACATGTGGACCATCACAGCAACCCTTTGTTTGGACTCACTCCCCACAAAGGTAACCCCCTCAAGAGCAGGGTCACCCACCTTCTCACTCTGTCGCAACCAACATGTTTGCATATCAGCCTTCGTCCAGAAAGTGACATCATACACACCACTGGACGGAAAGCACTGCACACAGAAAATACTCTCACGAGTCATGCCCAGCATGTCCTCGATTACCTTCTTCTGCACGAAGTGCAGACCAACCTCGTTCCTACGGGACTCCGCAATACATATTCTCAATGTATTCGGCGCATCTGGAGCTAGAGGAGCCATTCCACCACTCCACAACCCTCACACCCTCCACACGGGAAAGGCAGGGGGGATCACTTCTCGTTGCCTGGGGACTAAGCCTTAGGCCAATAGCAGCATGGGGGGGGCCCTCCGAAGAGAGCTCACCCCCCAAGGCCGACCCTCGGGTACCCCAGGCACCTCCTGACCAAGAACCAAGAACCAAGAACCAAGGCAGTCGATACTACACCTGATCTTAGCCAAATCACACGTCCAAACCAAACTTCCTCACTCACCTCTCAATCTTAACATAGAACCCAGGGGAAACTAAACATACGGGCCTCCTCAAATCCAACTCCAAGCAACCCAACCTTCTCCACCAGCGTCTCTGCACCCATAGAGGGCGCAGTCTCTGTTCAGGGCAGAAATGTAGGCGATCGGCACACCTGCCATAGAAAGAATCGAAAAGTCTTTGTCTCATTAACATATGCCAGTGATATGCAAATTTAGAGTAGGTTCACCCTAACTTGTGGCAGTGTCCCCAAACTGACACCCTTTCTCTCATTAGCATATTACAATGATATGCAAATTCCAAAAGTTTCTCTTTAAGTTGAAGGTGTACCCCAAAAACGCGCCGCTAGGGTGGGTCCCACCAAATTATTCCCTGCTCCCCAACATTCTTAATCGGGACTCTTTCAGTAAAAACAGGGGTTTTGGGTGGGGTAATTACTGCAAAAATATGCAAATTGCTCCCCTACATTTATGCAAATCACATTTCATTTCAATAGTCTCCCTAAGTTGAAAGCCAAGTTCAAACCCTTAGTGCTACTCACTCTGCTATGCTACTCTGTTTTTCAGTCAGAAGGTGCTGCATACTCTCAGCACTCAAAGACAATGAGGCTTTAGTCTCCATGCGATCATAGTGCTAGAGAATTAGCAGCACCCTGGGACCACCTATCAGACCAAGTACAGAACTCTGAAGCAAGCCATTCCTACCACAAGACCGGAACATTCCATCAGCACATTTCCACCTGCTGGATATGCCAAAAGAAACCTCGGTGCGGCTGTGCATCATATATAATACTATAATATAGTCAACAAAGAGAAGTGTACTAAGTGTCTCCAGGTCCAAAAGAAGTCTTTTTCACTGTCCCCATGGCATTACAAGTCGTTCATATCCAGCCAAACCCTAAGTAACCTAACACTAAGTTGGCCACTCTCCAAAAGAGCAAGCTACTTGCCATCACAGACCCTGACTTCACGGCCGAAATCTGGAGGTACTATGACATCTCCAGATCCCAGGGAAGAACTCACAGTCCCCACTCTAACAAGAGTGGAAGCTTTATATCACTTCCTCCCCCCCAAGCACCCAACCGACTCAGGCAGGGTACTCCCTAACCGGGCAAGTTTAGTTTGCAGGAATGGGGATCAGGCTAGAGCCAGTATAATTCCAGCTTAGGGAGACTAGAGTTGCATTTGAAATGCATTATGGGTTGTATGTATTTGGTGTACTAATTAGCATATTCATTGCAGTGATTTTTATTTTTATTTTTGAAATCCATTGTGCATCGGAAGACAAGTTCATTAAAGAAAGATAAATCGTGAGATCGCTTAGCACATGATTAAGAAAAAAGTGCACGAGGGGTGCTTTTGATCCTCCTTCGAAGTGGAAGGGCCACGATCCCTACAAGGCTCCGTACAGGGGCAAGGCAACCCAAGTCCACCTAGCCAAAGCCAGGTGAACCCCCGAATCAGATCAGGCAGATCTAAGTACTAGCTAGGGGCTCTCCCCCGAAGAGAGAGACCTCTAAGAGGAGGGAGGTAAAGAAAACCCAGAGAGGCCACAGAACCTCCCCCTGACATCAGGTCGGGTCTTGAAGGTATCCACACTCTCCTAATCAGTGCAACGTCAGCCATTAGTACCAAAAGGCCAGAACGTTCCATCTAGCACATTACCACCCCCAATGGTAGATGCACAAATACAAACTAAACATACTAGGGAGGTTCTTTTACCATCATTTACATCCACCTAGCCAACCACCAAGTCCTAGGTAGGTGGCTCTTCCAAAGAGGCCCTACAAGCTCCCTGCTGTCCTAGTCCAGGATAAACCTGTGACCCCTCCAGATCCCTGACACTAGGCAAGTTTTTTTTTTAAATTCTTTTATTTAAAAAGTTCATGTAAAAACATCCATAAACAATATCCCACAAAAAGGACCCACAACCAAATACATACATAAACATTTCAGAAAGATCCACCCTAGCACTGACACAAGGCAAGTAGTGGAAGCCTCCACACCACTCCTACAAGAGTGGAGACACATTGCTTCGCCTTGCCGGAATGGGGATCAGGCGAGTATAATTCGGACATAGGGAGACTATATTTACACTTGAAAGGCATTATGGGTTGCATGTAACAAATTTGCATATCTTAGTTTTTTGGAAGTCCGCAGAGCATCGAAGACAAGTTGACCAAAGAAAGTAAACAGCACACTAAAAAAAAACTCCTAAGTGATATTCAAGCACCCCCTGGGCCACACCTTTATCCCTCCCCCACCTGACCACACTGATCACTTTCCAGGGCGGAGCGCATTCTAACGACGTTTGTCCTGAAGGTGTTGCATGTAAAGTACAGTTGGGCATCCGACAATGAAAGAAAGATCATATCGTATAGACATTGTGATATAGAAGATACGTTGCTGCAATCCTACAACATTTCGTCCTGAAGAAGCAAATTTGATCCATGAAACGCGTTGAGAATAAGACCCCCCGTATCATCATTCACAAACAATGAGAGAAGAAAAATAAGGTGTACAGGGAATAAGCACCACGGCTTCATACCTTCCCAGCCCATGGCCAGACAAGATAGACTCATCCCAATCCAGAGGCATTTGGTATCCACCTCTGTGTGAACAAGCATTTACCAGTTGGCTTTGGACTTAGGGAGACTATAGTAAAAGCATGGGCTTTGAAGGAAGAGACATTTTTTTTTTTTTTGGAAGCCCGTGGAGCGCGCTACGAAACACCCAAAACGTGAACAAAGAAGGTGCATGTGAAACACACACCAAAAAGTGCATAAAAGAGGTGCTGTCTACCAAAGAGACAGGGCCCATCCCTGATCCCCCGGGGCGCAAAGCTTCTGACAAGGGAAGGGCACTCCAAACCCATTGCTCGTGGCCAGCCAAAGCCGACCAACGAGTGCTCGGTTGAGAGCTCCCCCAAAGGGAGCTCCCCCGATTCAGGGGAGGAAGGAACCTGAGGGCCACACATCCCCCCCCTAGACTTCAGGGCAGGCCTAAAGCCCCCCACCCTCCATCCTGCAAAGTGAAAGGTGCACATACAGAGTGAGAACAGTAATTTAGAGTGCCAACGTGAATACAAGGACTAGGCCTTGCTGCCCGGTAACAATGATCACTGGTCTTAGCCAAAAGGCCCCGCCAGAGAGACGATGTGCAGCTAAACGAAGAGGTGCCGCGCCTTTCACAGCAGCGGGATCCCAAAACCAAAGCGCTACTCAAACCCACCACTCCAGGGGGCGTAAGTTCCACAAGCAGTGGCGTAACAATCACCATAGCGACCCAGGTGGCCGCCATGGGGCCCGACCAGATGCCGTGCGGGCCGCCTGGGTCGCTATGGGATCCTCTGCTGGCGGCTGAAGACGAACACGCCGCTGTTCAGATCACTGACAGTAATCTGTGCTGGAGCGCGTTCCTCCCCACAGAATCAATGAGAGCCAGCGGCGGCGGTGGAGCAGGTTGGACCCGGTGTACCGGCAGTGGAGGAGGCAGGGCCCGTGGTCGGCAGCAGGGCCCGGTGACGAAGAAGGAGGCGGGCCTGGCGACTGAGGAGGCGGGGCCCATCAGCGACCGTGGACGAAGAGTAAGGAGACCCTGCAGAGCCCACCATAAAAAATGGTTAAAAGACTGGAGGAGCTTTTAAACTAGATAATGGGGGGAGGGAGAGGGGGTGTAAAATAAAAAAAACAAAAAATCAAACAACCTATCGTGACAGATATCATAGAAGTAAAAAAAACACAGGATTGGATAGTGGGCTCACTCCAGTCAACAGAGTCGACATAGTCAAAGTAGTAAATCAAGCCAATATAGAGAGCATACTAAATGTAGTCAGTAAAGTCAATCTAATTGCCCAAGGTAACCCAAGTAGGAATGGACCAACCGTAACAGGTACAAATAAAATCAGTAGTGGGGAGCAGGTGGGGAGCAAACGTTTAACCAGTAAATGTACAAAAATTAAATGTATGTCCACCAATGCTAGAAGTCTAGTAAATAAGATAGAAGAGCTTGAAGTGACTCGAGGAGGACTACGCTATAGTAGGAATAGCAGAAACGTGGTTAGACGGCACACACGATTGGTCTACTAACATAGAAGCACCCAACTGCACCCAATTTGATATCTTCTGCCCCATGTGCTCCAAGATGGAGACTCTCATAGTTTAGAGTTAGGACCGCACTATAAGAGGTGCCTTGGCGCGGCAGTGCGGCTTACACATCCTTTGCAGAAGACGTGTATCCAAACCTCTGTCATTGTCCTTAGTGGTGAGACAAGTTGTTTTACATGCTAGTTTGTGAGTGTGCCATGATGCCTTTCTACTGTTCTACTAACATAGAAGGGTACAACCTGTTCAGGAGGGACAGGCTGGCAAGAAGGGGGGGTATGTATATATGCTAAAAATAACCTCCTTGTGCACATCCGTGATGACATCGCGTCAGCTGGTGGAGATGATGTGGAATCGTTATGGATAGAACCAAATAGAACGGACCTTAGCCGTAAACTTATTGTGGGTGTCCGTTACAAACCTCCAAATCTAGGGGAGGAGGAGGAGGCCCACCTACAATCGCAAATAGAAATAGCGGGGAAAGAGGGTAATGTGGTGGTAATGGGAGACTTCAATTGCCCAAATATCAACTGGGCTAATGGAACTTCCAAATCGGCAAGGGCGGCCCGTTTTCTTAATATGTTGCAAGACAATTTCATGGATCAGATGGTTGAGGTCCCGACCAGGGAAAACGCCTTCCTAGATCTGATCATCAGCAATAATACGGAGTTAAAGGAGAACTATGGGGTCAGTGCTTTTCCCCATAGTTCTCCTTAGGGTAACGGGAGGACACAAACTAGCGTCCTCCCGTCACCCTAAGCTCAGTATACCGCGAGCTACAGCTTATTATATACTGAGACGCCGCAGCCGGAGCGGATCCCGACAATGCTATCTGGATCCACCCGCTATCTAAAGGCAGAGCCAGCTGTACCCGCCCTCTCCCCCGTCCGTTCCGCCAGTCAGCGCTGGAGGATCGGAGCGGGGAGGGGGGAATCCAGCCCCTCCCCCTGTCACGGCAGAGAGCCGTGACAGGATCGAGAAGTGAGCGAACGCCGGTATGTGTTCGCTCACCTCCCGATCTACTGAGCCGACCTGTGACAGTCTCATTGTCACAGGTCGGCTAGAACTATGAGGTGAGTGAAAAGCACTCCGCCCCCTCATAGTTCTCCTTTAATTGAGGATGTTGTAATCGGGGAGACACTGGGCAATAGTGATCACAAGGTGATGGCTTTTAATATTGGGTGCAAGAAAGGGAAGGGGGATGGGCGGACGAGAAGCCTAAACTTCAGGAAGGCCAACTTTGATAAACTGCGTAATATAGTGGGTGAAATCGATTGGGAAAACTCATTTGGTAAACTAAAAACGTTGACCAGAAGTGGGACTGTTTCAAGAACAAATAAAAAAAATGCTATTACCAGGTGTATACCGCGGGGGAACAAAAATAAAAAACAAAGCCAATATGACTAAATACATCGGTAGAGAAACACATTAACCTCTTGCCGTCCGCCCGTAGTAAAAAAACGGACGGACGGCACTGCAGCATCTGCGGGTTGCCGTCTCCAGACGGCAATTTTTTTCTGCTCGCGCGCGCCCCCTAGCGGGCACGCACGGGCAGAAAAGACCCGCTAAATGCACACACCCGTTACCGGGTGTTTCACATATAGGCGATCGGCGGGTCCATAGCCCGCCGATCGCCTATATGTGCTCGTTCGCGGCACATCCCCCCGCGCCCGGTCGGCGCTTCCGGTTTTTTTTTTCTCCCGGGATCCGCTGCCCCATCTTGGATCCCGGGACCGGCTCCGAGGGCGTCAGGAGGAGGAGGACGGGAGATCAGCTCCTTGCTGATCCCCGTCCGGGCTGTGAATGCAGAAGTGATGTGTGTTACATCACTTCCGCATTCACCTGTCAGTCATCTGGCTGCTATTGCCAGAGAGAAGAAGCTGATAAAGCAGATCTCTGCTTCATCAGCTTCTTTTGGGGTCCATAGGTGATATTAGGGGTCCTAGAGACCCCTAATATCTCCATAAAGAGGACCTGTCAGTGTGCCTTTGCTATTATATAGGGGGTTGTTATCCCCCTATATAATAGCAATAACAATAAGTGCAAAAAAAATAAATATAAATAAAAAAAAATAAAAGTAACACATAAAAAAATAAAATAAAATAAAAGTCACATATAAAAAAAGGGGAAAAAACCCCCCCAAAATGTTTAACTCCCCCACCCCCACGTTTACGCGCCTATAAACGTAAATACGCGTCCGGTGCCCCAGCGCGCAAAAATTACAATTGCGCTACACATGTTACATATCGCCGCGAACGTCGCAGTGAGAGCAATCATTTTAGGGCCATCAATCACTGATAACACTAAACTGATGAGCGGTAACAGCTTTTAAAGCGTCGCCTATGGCCAATTTTGGGTATTATCGTTTTTTGAGGTTTCGCGCGCGCACGCAATTTTAAGGCTTGACATGTTTAGTGTCTTTTTACCCGACGTGACCCCATCTTTTATATTTTACCAAAAAATTGGGTAATAATAAATGTTTTATCATTTAATATAGGGGAAACTGTTTTTTTTTTTTAAATTTCGGTAATTTTTCCTTAATATAGTAAAAAAATAAAACCCCCAGTGGTGAATAAATACCACCAAAAGAAAGCTCTATCTGTCCCCAAAAAAGGGTATAAAATTCATTTCAGTACAGCGCTGCATGACGGAATAAATGTCAGTCAAAGTACCGCAGCGCTGAATACTGAAAAATGGCCTGGATGGGAAGGGGGTTTAACACCGCGGATGTCAACTGGTTAAGGAAAAGAAAGTGGCGTTTAGGAAGTATAAAACGGAGGGGTCAGTATCGGCATTCCAAAACTACAAAGAATGTAATAAAAGATGTAAACTGGTAGAGTCCGGGCGGCTAAAATTGAATGTGCGAAATATAATCGCCGAAGTTAGTAAAACGAACCCCAACATTTTTTTATCAGTACATAAACAGTAAAAAGGGGAGAAAGGAACAGATAGGCCCAATAAAAGGACATAAATGGGTCGTTAATCACAAGCGACGGGGAGAGGGCCGAGGCGCTAAATACTTTCTTCTCGTCGGTATTCACCGAGGAAACAGACGGGTTTAATGTGCACGATAAAACACAAAATGTACCAAGAAATACACCTGAGTGGCTGACTGAAACCGGGATACAACAAAGGCTTATACTACTAAATGCAAATAAAGCGTTAGGACCCGATAATCTACACCCCAAGGTACTCAAGGACGCTTGTTATACAAGCTGAGGGCTATGGGCATAGATGAAATAGCGTGCACGTGGATAGAGAACTGGCTGAAGGAACGTGTACAGAGAGTATCGAGGAATGGCACCTTCTCAGACTGGGTGGAGGTCATGAGTGGCTGGGCCTCAGGGTTCTGTGCTGGGCCCCAGGGTTCTGTACTGGGCCTCAGGGTTCTGTGCTGGGCCCCAGGGTTCTGTGCTGGGCCCCAGGGTTCCGTGCTGGGCCTCAGGGTTCCGTGCTGGGCCTCAGGGTTCCGTGCTGGGCCTCAGGGTTCCGTGCTGGGCCCCAGGGTTCCGTGCTGGGCC
>NW_017308595.1:55798-63328 GCF_000935625.1 Nanorana parkeri | reverse complement strand
CAGGGTTCCGTGCTGGGCCTCAGGGTTCCGTGCTGGGCCTCAGGGTTCCGTGCTGGGCCCCAGGGTTCCGTGCTGGGCCCCAGGGTTCCGTGCTGGGCCTCAGGGTTCCGTGCTGGGCCTCAGGGTTCTGTGCTGGGCCTCAGGGTTCTGTGCTGGGCCCCAGGGTTCTGTGCTGGGCCCCATGCTTTTTAACATGTTTATTAATGATATCGGTGAGGGAGTGAGTAGTCGGGTCTCAGTGTTTGCTGATGATACGAAAATTGGGAGTGTAGTAGACACGGATTTAGACATTATAACATTACAGGAGGACCTGGAGAAAGTCGGGGAGTGGGCAACAGTATGGCTCCTGGACGAGTTCCTTGGAGACCGTAACATACAGGGGTACAAGTACTCCTAAGAGAAAAATCACACATGGACTCATATACACGCACACACCTGATCATAAATGCACACACGCAATAGGTTGGACTTGATGGACTTGCGTCTTTATTCAACCTCAAATACTATGTAACCCTCAGGTGGCATCTCGAGTGGGCTCTGCAAGGGGTGTAACTAGAAATTACGGGAGCCCCATACAAAATTTTGCTACGGGGCCCTGTGATTTCTAGTTACACCACTGAGCACAAGCTTCGGGCTTTCCTAGCACATTTTTTTTTTTTTACATTCTTTTATTAAAAATTGTCATCAAAATTCAAAACAAGAAACCATCTCCAACAATGGCTTCCAGAAACCCGATGACACAAATCCTACAAGTTCAAAAGGGTACAGAAAACACGATCCCAAAACTTTTATTACCACCCCAAATCAGCATAATTTACGCATATAATCTTACATATGAAACATTCTTCTTTTGCTTTCAAGGCCAGTGACCCAGTGAACTAAAAAAAAAAAAAGGGAAAAAAAATTAAATCCAATTCCCGCCCTTTTTCAAGGTGCCATTAAATGCACACACGCAATAGGTTGGACTTGATGGACTTGCGTCTTTATTCAACCTCAAATACTATGTAACCCTCAGGTGGCATCTCGAGTGGGCTCTGCAAGGGGTGTAACTAGAAATTACGGGAGCCCCATACAAAATTTTGCTACGGGGCCCTGTGATTTCTAGTTACACCACTGAGCACAAGCTTCGGGCTTTCCTAGCACATTTTTTTTTTTTTACATTCTTTTATTAAAAATTGTCATCAAAATTCAAAACAAGAAACCATCTCCAACAATGGCTTCCAGAAACCCGATGACACAAATCCTACAAGTTCAAAAGGGTACAGAAAACACGATCCCAAAACTTTTATTACCACCCCAAATCAGCATAATTTACGCATATAATCTTACATATGAAACATTCTTCTTTTGCTTTCAAGGCCAGTGACCCAGTGAACTAAAAAAAAAAAAAAGGGAACAAAAATTAAATCCAATCCCGACCATTTTTCCAGGTGCCATATATATAATAATAAGGCCAGCTGCCTCCTCCTCCTTTTTTTAGCAAAACCTTTCCCACAACCTTTCCCGCCAGTTCAGCATTGCGGTCTAAACATTAATACGGACGCTCACCTGTGTGGATTCTCTGATGTCTAAAGAAGAGCTTTTTTGTCAGTAAAACTTTTCCCACATTCTGCACATGAATACGAACGATCACCTGCGTGAAGCCTCCGGTGCGGGAGTCATCATACTGTAGCGATAACTCCCGGAGGAGCCGCTGTTTGCCCGGTCTACACCTAGTCGGTCTAGGTGCTGATCTTTTTGCTGTCTTATGTCTGAAACCCAATAAACTTCTATTATTTGTTTTTCTTAAAGTATAACATTTTATTGTACAATTTGTATCTTTTTCAGAGAACAGAATCACACACTAAATGAATAAAAAAAGATACAAAATGAAAGTTTAGATCGACAGAAATTCCCACATTCTGCACATGAATACGAACGATCACCTGCGTGAAGCCTCCGGTGCGGGAGTCATCATACTGTAGCGATAACTCCCGGAGGAGCCGCTGTTTGCCCGGTCTACACCTAGTCGGTCTAGGTGCTGATCTTTTTGCTGTCTTATGTCTGAAACCCAATAAACTTCTATTATTTGTTTTTCTTAAAGTATAACATTTTATTGTACAATTTGTATCTTTTTCAGAGAACAGAATCACACACTAAATGAATAAAAAAAGATACAAAATGAAAGTTTAGATCGACAGAAATAAACAAATACAAATCAGCAGGAAAATAACAGCCATGGGGGGAAGGGGAAGAAGGAGCTCACTAGGGCTGATTAGGATACACGAAGGGTTAATGAGAGGTAAAATAACAACAAATTCTCTGATGTCTCATTGGAGGTCCTTTTGTAACAAAACATGTCCCGCACTCTATACATGAATACGGACGCTCACCTGTGTGAATTCTCTGGTGTCTACGAACATGGTCCTTCCTAGAAAAACTTTTATCACATTCAGAACATGCATACGGACGCTCACCTGTGCGAGTTCTTTGGTGTGTAAAATGGGATTCTTTTTTAGCGAGACCTTTCCCACACTCTAAACATGAATACGGACGCTCACCTGTGTGAATTTTCTGGTGACTAAAAAGAGTTCCTTTGTCAATAAAACTTTTCCCGCACTCTGAAAAGGAATAAGAACTCTCACCCTTGTGACTTTTCTGGTGTTTAAGAAGCTCCATTTCCTCAGTGAAAGATTTCCCGCACACTGGACATGAAAAGGTCACATGGTTCTGGGTTTTGAGATGTATAAGTTTAGATTTCATCTTAAAATATTTCCCGCACTCCAAACATGACAATGACCTCTCTCCTGTGTGATCTCCTTCATGGCTGAGAGAAGATTCCTCGGGGATAGTTGGATCTGTAGACGGATCTTCACTGTGGGAGCCGAGATGGATATCTGAAGTCATGTGATGTGATTGGTCAGAAGATTCCTCAGGATTAGAGGGATCCATTGATGTCTCCAGACAATATGTTCTGTGGTGTATCATTGGACGTATGTGATTCACTTCAGAGTGAAGATCTCCCTCCGAGGTATTCCGGACATGGCGGCCGTCTGATAGAAAGCAAAATGACATGAGAAACACATTCTACAATACACCAAAACCAACACTGAGTGACGGGGGATGGGCACTGATGTCATTGTGATACCGAGGAATGTAGATGGACATTCCATATGGTGTACAGATGATGGGGGATCTAGGTGGACCCTCCATACTGCTCTCTCCTCTTACCCGGTGATGTGAGGAGCGGCTCATTCTCCATCACGACATCCTTGTAGAGATCCCGGTGTCCTTCTAGGAACCTGACACACACAATGATACAGTCACCATCCAGACACATCCCTTGTCTGTTCCTGGATCATGTCCCAGAATTCCCAGCACCGCTCACCTCTCCTGTCAGCAGCTCGATGATCTTGTTGGTGACTTCTAGGATCTTCTGGTCTCTGCTGATCTCAGGTGTCGGGCAATGACCTGAAGGCACCATGATGGGTGATGTCCCTTGAGGACGGCTATTGAGTGTGAATGGCTCCCCGGATATTTTCCTCACTACTTTATGATCCTGTGTAGAGATACATGTGCAGTCAGCTTTGTTTCTCATTACAATAATAGGAGTGATGGCCGGCAACATTCCCAGAATCCTCCTCACCTCTCCGGTCAGCAGGTAGATGATTTCCAGGGTGAGGTCTAGTATCCTCTCAGTCATGTGATTCCAGTTCTTCTCCATGTTTATTGATGTGGTCATGTGATCTATACCGGACTCTCCTCTCTGTAGATGGATTGTAACATGAGAATGATCTGGACTGTCCCGGGATGAACAATGTCTACACAGAGTTCCTCCAGAGTCCTCACACCTCAGACTGTTCCTCATATGATATTAAAGGCGGTATGAGTGTAACTGAGAGAAAATCAGAGATTTGTTCATTAAAGTCCAACTGGAGCAAAATAATGTATCCGCTCTATGAATTGGGCTCTGGATGGACGGTTGGATAAATGGCTCTATATTTAGGATGTATCAGGTCTATAAATGGCGGCTCTGGATGGACAGTTGGATAAATGGCTCTATATTTAGGATGTATCCGGTCTATAAATGGCGGCTCTGGATGGACGGTTGGATAAATGGCTCTATATTTAGGATGTATCCGGTCTATAAATGGCGGCTCTGGATGGACAGTTGGATAAATGGTTCTATATTTAGGATGTATCCGGTCTATAAATGGCGGCTCTGGATGGACAGTTGGATAAATGTCTCTATATTTAGGATGTATCCGGTCTATAAATGGCGGCTCTGGATGGACGGTTGGATAAATGGCTCTATATTTAGGATGTATCCGGTCTATAAATGGCGGCTCTGGATGGACGGTTGGATAAATGGCTCTATATTTAGGATGTATCCGGTCTATAAATGGCGGCTCTGGATGGACAGTTGGATAAATGGTTCTATATTTAGGATGTATCCGGTCTATAAATGGCGGCTCTGGATGGACAGTTGGCTAAATGGCTCTATATTTAAGATGTATCTGGTCTATAAACCATAACACATATCACAGTGACTATGAAGGATGAGGATGGACATGACGTGGGGGGGGGTTACTGGATGTAAATATAAAATAATATCTTCTTACCTCTTTTGCTTCCAGTTGCAGTGATGTGTCCTCTCTACTTACACTCACCTCGCCTCTTGGCCAGAACTTGCTGTCTTTGTCAGATTTCACTTCCTGTGTGCCTTTGACATCATGTCCTGTCTGTTGTTGACATCACTTCCTGTCTGTAGTTGGCATCACTTCCTGTCTGTAGTTGACATCACTTCCTGATTGTACGTTACACTCAGAAGTGATATCACCACCGCGTATAAAACTGCAGCCGATGGCCCCAGGAGGGAATCTGGAGACAATATGCTGAAAACTTTGACCCTCATCAATACACCCAGACACATAATATTCCTTTATGTTTAGTATTAGTTGATGCCGAGAAGGCGTTTGACCGCCTAGATTGGTCTTTTATCCAGGGCACCGTACAGAATATAGGGATTCCGCAGTCCTTACTGCTTAAGATCTTGGCTTTATAGCCCGGATCCTCGCTGTTATTATCCAGCGAGGATCCGGGTCAATGGGATTCAGTCTGACCCACTCGGAATTTGCAATGGCACTCTCCAGGGTTGCCCGCTTTCCCCCCACCTATATATCTCAGTGATGGAGCATCTGGGCACAGCGATCCGGGCGAATCCCCACATTCAGGACATCCCGGTCAGGAATACTCACCTTTAGCTAAGCCTCTTCACGTCTCTAATCCTAGAGAGGCTTTCCCTCACATATCGGATGAGTTTTCCAGATTCGGAGCCCTCAGTCAATCATTTGAAGGTAAAGCACTCCAAGTCCGAAGTTATGAACGTCTCACTTCCCCCGACTGACCGCCATTCATATGTATTCACTTTGAAGGAAGACTTCATCCAATATCTTGGTGTCCACATTCCCTCTCATCTATCTCGCCTCTATGGATCGAATCATCTCCCCTCACTACACCGCACATGGCAAGATCTACAGACTTGGTCTAAGCTCTCACAGTCCTGGTTAGGTCCTGAAAATGTCGGCTTTGCCCCGATTTCTATATTTATCTCAGAGAGTCCCCATTAGTGTCCCGCGTGCTCAGCTTAGAACGGACTTATTGTATGATATTCAGGCTCTGGTGTCCCCTAGAGGAAGATGTGATATTCTTGTTCGGTGGCTTGGGTCTTCCCCACACTGAAAAGTATTACAGGGCCTCTCTGTTGACTCATGTTTTGGATCAATGAGGAACACAAACTTTGGGTTTCCTTGGAAATGGCCGTCTGGCCGGTAATTCCATATTGACTTCCTCAGTTAGGATCTTTGGTTAGATCCAGTGCCGATACCCTACTGTTTGCGGTGCCGCTTCTTTTAAAGACATGGGATGCAATGGGAGGCGCTTTTACATAAGCCTGTCCCAGGTCCTTAAGCGACAACACAGTTTAATCCCCCAAATATTTATGACCACCAAACAAACTATTGCCAGATCCTGGAAGACCCTCCCCCGTGCTTAGTTATCTGGAAGTCAAAAACCGCATCACTGACACGATGGTCAACGGGCAGTTATCCGCACTCTTGGCTGGACTCTTACGGCAAATTGGAGAGGATCTGGGGAGCATGGATCTCATACGCAAGTCCATGTCATTTTGACCCCGCCCGGTTAAATGTTTAATTGGCTACTACTAATTGTGCGGGGCGGGACCTACACGAGACCTGTACATGACCTACACAAGTCCCGTACTTGACATTACATTACAACAGCAAAAAGACATGGGATGCTCTGTTACTTTCGGGTTTCCTCTCTTCATACACAGCACCTCATCCTCCAGATGTCTGCTCTCCACAGTGACAACAGCCTCGGTCTCTGATGGTGATGGCAGTGGTAGCGTTGTCTTTACTCTGATCAGCAGATGGTCCTCAACACATCCGTCCGCTCACAAGGCTTCAGGGGGGGGATGTCCTCCAATTCCACCGCTCTCAGGAAAGATTATCCAAGTCCTTCCCCTCCCTGCTGTGCTGTCTGGGCATTGTAGTTCTATGCTGCATTGGCTGGCTGCGTCTTTATTGCACGGCGACTCCAAATTCCACAAATCCGTTCGGCTGTAGAACTCACGGCGATGTTTAATAGAGAAAGTAAAAGCATTTTCACACACACAATGTGAAGAGAACTCAAGGGATCGGGCTTTGTAGTCTTAAGGAAACCACTCATCAGTAGGGATAATGGGAAACAAAGGCTTCAGTGTGCTAGGTGTGACTGTGAGGATACAAGGGCACCATGACCTCCGGGTTGTACGGAATAGTCCGGAACAGGGAACTGGCCAGGAATACAGGTCTTGGGAATGAGTAGATACTGGATATGTTAAATGCAGGGCACCAAGGACAGAGTGACTGCGCAGTAAACAAGGTGACTGTATGTTTGGCATGGGTGTGCTAGAGGTGCAGAGTCTAAGGAGATCCAGGTCTTCTCCAGAGCTCCTGATAGTAGAGATGTTGCTCTGCAGGACACCTCCCAGGTTGCGGCCCTCCAACACACCCGTGCAGACACAGCTGACCGAAGTGGAAAGGCGATGTAAGCAGAGAACAGCACTGGAATGTAAGACTCAAGGAATGACTGATACCACACAGAGGTACAAGAGATGCACACAGGGGATCATGCATTGCACTAGTGTAGGATACACACAGAGGAACGTGCGTTGCTCGGAGACTCAGGAAAACAGGTTACTGGACCATAAATTAGGAACATTTATAGGTAAAGTCTGGAGAATTAAAAAAATGAAACCCCCGTGTGGTAATTCACCCCCTGGCTTTCCTCCCTTGCCTCTGGATGAGTGGGCCTGCCAGGCTCGGAGTCTCATGGACGATAGAAGCTGCAGGTGGATCTGGGCCCTACGACGTGTAGAATCCTTCTGTAACACGGCTTGGAACTGATTTATTTTTGAATTTATTTTTGGTTTTCTCCTTTTGTCCTCTGACTGATACGAGAGAAACTCCATGCTGACACCCCCTGCGG
>NW_017308595.1:27991-55734 GCF_000935625.1 Nanorana parkeri | reverse complement strand
CCCACTCCGTGCCGACGCCCCTCCGCTATTCTCACCCCCCCCGTGCCGACCCCCCGCCTCTATTCTCACCCACTCCATGCCGACGCCCCGCCTCTATTCTCACCCACTCCATGCCGACGCCCCTCCTCTATTCTCCGCCGCTCCGTCACTATTCTCACTCTGATTCTTTTTGCTGTCTTATGTCTGATATCTAATAAACTTCTATTTGTTTTTTTTCTTTTAAGTATAACATTTTATTGTACAATTTGCATCTTTTTCAGAGAACAGAATCACACACTAAATTAATAAAAAAAGATACAAAATGAAAGTTTAGATCGACAGAAATAAACAAATACAAATCAGCAGGAAAATACAAGTCATGGGGGGAAGGGGAAGAAGGCGTGAACTAGGGCGGATTAGGATACACGAAGGGTTAATAAGGTCAAAAAACAACAAATTTAAATAAATAAAAGATTCTACTTGTTTGGCACTTTAACTGACATTGTAGCAGATGGAAGCTCATCCCGTGGATCTGCAGATCTGAATGAATTTCGTGAAAATGGGAAAATACATTGGTCAGGTGTTTCAGCCGGTGTGAGTTCTCTGATGTCTCATTGGAGGTCCTTTTATAACAAAACAAGTCCCGCACTCTATACATGGATAAGGACGCTCACCTGTGTGACTTCCCTGGTGTACAATAAGCTCTCCTTTTTAAAAGGAACATTTCCCACACTATGAACATGAATGATGACACTCGCCCATATAACGTACAAAAAGTGTCCTTATTCAGCAAAACATTTCTCGTCCTCTAAACATTAATATGGAAGCTCACCCGTGTGGACTCTCTGGCGTCCAAGATGGGTACCTTTGATAGGAAAACTTTGACCGTACTCTAAACATGAATACGGATATTCAGCTGTGAGAGTTTTCTGGTGTCTTAGAGGGATTTTCTTTATCAGCACAACTTTTGTCAAACTCTGAACATTAAAAAGGATGCTCACCCTTGTGAATTCTTTGGTGTGAAAGAAGCGGTCTTTATCAGAAAAACGTTTCCCGCACTCTATACATGAATTACAAACGCTCACCTGTGTGAGTTCTTTGGTGCCTAAGAAGGGATCCTTTGTCAATATAACGTTTCCCGCACTCTAAACATGAATACGGACGCTCACCTGTGTGAATTCTCTGGTGTCTCAGAACATGTTTCTTCTGACAAAATCTTTTCCCACATTCAGAACATGCATAAGGGTGTTCACATGTGTGAGTTCTTTGGTGTGTAAAAAGGGATCCTTTTTTAGCGAAACCTTTCCCACACTCTAAACATGAATATGGACGCTCACCTGTGTGAATTCTCTGGTGACTAAGAAGAGCTCTTTTGTCAGTAAAACGTTTCCTGCACTCTGAACATGCATAAGGACGCTCACCTGTGTGAATTCTCTGGTGTCTACGAAGGCTTGTTTTAGCACTGAAACTTTTCCCACATTCTGCACATGAATAGGGACGCTCACCTGTGTGAATTCTCTGGTGACTAAGAAGAGCTCTTTTGTCATTAAAACTGTTCCCACATTCTGCACATGAATGCGGACGCTTACCTGTGTGAATTATCTGGTGTGTAAGAAGAGATCTTTTGTTAGTAAAACTTTTCCCGCACTCTGAACATGCATAAGGACGCTCACCTGTGTGAATTCTCTGGTGTCTAAGAAGGCTTGTTTTAACAGTGAAACTTTTCCCGCACTCTGGACATGAATAAGGACGCTCACCCATGTGAATTCTCTCATGTATAACCAGGTATGCTTTTGTACTGAGGTGTTTCCCGCACTCTAAACAGGAGTAAGAATTCTCACCCTTGTGATATTTCTGGTGTTTAAGAAGCTCGCTTTCCTCAGTGAAAGATTTCCCGCACGCTGAACATGAAAAGGTCACATGGTTGTGGGTTTTGAGATGTAGAAGAAGTTCCGATTTCATCTTAAAGTCTTTCCCGCACGCCAAACATGACAATGACCTCTCTCCTGTGTGATCTCCTTCATGGCTGAGAGAAGATCCCTCGGGGATAGTTGGATCTGTAGACGGATCTTCACTGTGGGAACCGAGATCAATATCTGAAGTCATGTGATGTGATTGGTCAGAAGATTCCTCAGGATTAGAGGGATCCATTGATGTCTCCAGACAATGTGTTCTGTGGTGTATCATTGGACGTATGTGATTCACTTCAGAGTGAAGATCTCCCTCCGAGGTATTCCGGACATGGCGGCCGTCTGATAGAAAGCAAAATGACATGAAAAACACATTCTACAATACACCAAACCCAACACTGAGTGACGGGGGATGGGCACTGATGTCATTGTGATACCGAGGAATGGAGATGGACCTTCATATGGTGTACAGTATCTCCTCCTCATTTGTTGGTCACATGACGTTATATTCAGGAATGGAGATGGACCTTCATATGGTGTACAGTATCTCCTCCTCATTTGTTGGTCACATGACGTTATATTGAGGAATGGAGATGGACCTTCATATGGTGTACAGTATCTCCTCCTCATTTGTTGGTCACATGACGTTATATTGAGGAATGGAGATGGACCTTCATATGGTGTACAGTATCTCCTCCTCATTTGTTGGTCACATGACGTTATATTGAGGAATGGAGATGGACCTTCATATGGTGTACAGTATCTCCTCCTCATTTGTTGGTCACATGACGTTATATTGAGGAATGGAGATGGACCTTCATATGGTGTACAGTATCTCCTCCTCATTTGTTGGTCACATGACGTTATATTGAGGAATGGAGATGGACCTTCATATGGTGTACAGTATCTCCTCCTCATTTGTTGGTCACATGACGTTATATTGAGGAATGGAGATGGACCTTCATATGGTGTACAGTATCTCCTCCTCATTTGTTGGTCACATGACGTTATATTGAGGAATGGAGATGGACCTTCATATGGTGTACAGTATCTCCTCCTCATTTGTTGGTCACATGACGTTATATTGAGGAATGGAGATGGACCTTCCATATGGTGTACACCAGGGCTCAAAAAATTCAGGTCCTGAGCTACTAGCCAGGCCTTAAGAGTTACTCGCCACCAGTTGCCCCACTTAACCCCTACCCTGCCCCATGCCATAACTCCGCCCCTAAACACATCCTCTTAAATGATGATAGTTGCTTGTAAATGGCAGATTACGGATTTCTGCTGCAGGAAAACGCAAGTTCCTGACACAGGAATCCCTAATCGCACCTAAAATAACACCACAAATAAAATAATACACTTATCCCCCGTCACACTTATCCCCCGTCGCAAGTCGCACACATAAAACAACACACTCTCCCCCCCCGCTTCTAAGCCCCCCAAACATAGAATAATACACCCCCTCACCTGCTTAGATCTCCGCGGAGGAAGCTGTGAGGAGGCTGATCGATCCCTGGTGATCTAGGGGCGATTTGTGAGGTCTGCTGCAGACCTCAGTAATACATCCTTGCTTTCCGCCGGAGCTCAGAACTGTCAGAGCTCCAGCTGAAGGAAGCCAAGTGAGGTACGCGGTCCATGACAATGTAACTGACTTGTCAGTGGGCTACATAGTACCGGCTCACGGGCCGGATTTGGCCTGCGGACCGGTACTTGGAGACCCAAACTTCCACTCGCCCTCACCTTATTTTTACTCGTCAAATGCGAGCAGGCGAGTGGAAATTTTGAGCCCTGGGTACAGTATCTTCTCCTCATTTGTTGGGGACATGATGTTATATTGGGGAATGGAGATGGACCTTCATATGGTGTACAGTATCTCCCCCTCATTTGTTGGTCACATGACGTTATATTGGGGAATGGAGATGGTCCTTCATATGGTGTACAGTATCTCCTCCTCATTTGTTTGGGGACATGGGGGGGAATCTCCGGGTCTTCCTGGTATCATTTAGTCTCATCGTACCAGAAGATGTGACGTTCTGATAATTATCTAACATTTCTCCTCAAACTGCTCGCCGCATCCTCGTAGAAGCAAACTGACAAATCGGAACACTTCAGGCATTTAAAGCTCATATAGAGGACTTGGCTTCTCAACTTTGCTGGTCTACTGTTAATCATTTAGCTTCATCTTACCTCATGTTTTCCTGAATGTCTGCTAATTCTCCAGAACTTTTGGTCACACCCCATACTTTGTATGAACTAAAGACGTAAATCAGTACACTTCGTGTTTATTACTTACCTGTGCCGATGTCTAGAGTGGAATCCTCCTCTTTACTTTTCGGAATCATCCCAACTTCCTCCATAGACTGCTGAGCTCCGCTCACAAACTTCTCTTCTTCTTCCTCTTTAACCTCAACTTTCATATCCATCAGGTCCTTACCCTAAATCCCAAAATGATAGAACACATGGAGAAGTAAGCTCTACGGGAACAGGAACGTCGTCTCTGAGTTTAGATTCACTTCTAGGTGTTGAGTTCCTCCTACCTGATCTTGGTGAGGGATCTCATGATGATCCTGTGTGGAATCCCGGGAATACAGAGGACGGGGACATCTCTCTGGTGGGTTCCTCTTACTGGATCCATCTGTAGGAAACACACACACTGACTGAATACATTGTTTCTATGTGTGTATCAGATGATGGGGGATCTAGGTGGACCCTCCGTACTGCTCTCTCCTCTTACCCGGTGATGTGAGGGGCGGCTCACTCTCCATCACCACGTCCTTGTAGAGATCCCGGTGTCCTTCTAGATACTCCCACTCCTCCATGGAGAAATAGACAGAGACATCCTGACACCTTATAGGAACCTGACACACAATTATACAGTCACCATCCAGACACATCCCTTGTCTGTTCCTGGATCATGTCCCAGAATCCCCGGCACTGCTCACCTCTCCTGTCAGCAGCTCAATGATCTTCTGGGTGACTTCTAGGATCTTCTTGGTGGTCTTCCTAAGGGTCAGGAAGGTAGGTGGGGGCACGGTGATGGTTTTTGGTCTGCGTCTCGTTCTTGTGGACAAGCGGGGACTTTTCCCTTCTGTAATATTCTCAAGAGATGTCTTCATAACTACAGCACAGTCCTGTGATATACAACAATACATATAATGTTACAACACTTTTTACATTTCCAAACAGATATGTCCTATTAATAAAGATAAGTGATGTCATGTGACCTCCCAGAATCCTCCTCACCTCTCCAGTCAGCAGGCAGATGATCTCCAGTGTGATGTTCCATATCACTTCATTGAAGCAAAATATATTGTTTCTACATTTTTCATATTTGAAGGTCTGCAGATCCTCCATCATGACGTCCTTGTAGAGATCCCGGTGTCCTTCTAGATACTCCCACTCCTCCATGGAGAAATAGACAGAGACATCCTGACACCGTATAGGAACCTGACACACACAATGATACAGTCACCACCCAGACACACCCCTTGTCTGTTCCTGGATCATGTCCCAGAATTCCCGGTACCGCTCACCTCTCCCGTCAGCAGATCAATGATCTTATGGGTGACTTCTAGAATCTTCTGGTCTCTGCTGATCTCAGGTGTCGGGGAATGACCTGAAGGCACCATGATGGGTGATGTCCCTTGAGGACGGCTATTGAGTGCGAATGGCTCACCGGATATTTTCCTCACTACTGTATGATCCTGTGTAGAGATACATGTGCAGTCAGCTTTGTTTCTCATTACAATAATAGGAGTGATGGCCGGCAACATTCCCAGAATCCTCCTCACCTCTCCGGTCAGCAGGTAGATGATCTCCAGGGTGAGGTCTAGTATCCTCTCAGTCATGTGATTCCGGTTCTTCTCCATTCCTACTGATGTGGTCATGTGATCTATACCGGACTCTCCTCTCTGTAGATAGATAATAACATAAGAATTATCTGGACTGTCCCGGGATGAATAATGTCTATTTATTATTTATTTATTTCAGGTATTTATATAGTGCAGATAATTTACGCCGCACTTTACATAGTTGCACATTCACATCAGTCCCCGCCCTCAAGGGGCTTACAATATAAGGTCCCGATGCATACATAGAGGGCCAACTTAGAGAGGAGCCAATTAACCTACCAGCATGTCTCTGGAGAGTGGGAGGTAACCGGAGTACCCGGAGGAAACTCACGCAAGCACAGGAACATAGAACATACAAACTCCTTGCAGATAGTGACCTGACCAGGATTCATACCCCCAGTGCTGCAAGGCAGAAGCGCTAACCACTATGCCACTGTGCTGCCCTGGATGTCTACACAGAGTTCTCACCTCAGACTGTTCATCATATGAAATTAAAGGCGGTATGAGTGAGACTGAGGGAAAGTATCTGGTCTATAAATGGCGGCTCTGGATGGACAGTTGGATAAATTGCTCTATATTTAGGATGTATCCGGTCTATAAATGGCGGCTCTGGATGGACAGTTGGATAAATGGCTCTATATTTAGAAAGTATCTGGTCTATAAATGGCGGCTCTGGATGGACAGTTGGATAAATTGCTCTATATTTAGGATGTATCCGGTCTATAAATGGCGGCTCTGGATGGACAGTTGGATAAATGGCTCTATATTTAGGATGTATCTGGTCTATAAACCGTAACAAATATCACAGTGACTATGGAGGATGGACATGACGGGGGGGTTACTGGGTGTAAATATAAAATAATATCTTCTTACCTCCTTTGCTTCCAGTTGCAGTGATGTCTCCTCACTACTTACTCTCTCCTCACCTTTCACCCAGAACTTCCTGTCTTTGTCTGATTTCACTTCCTGTGTGCCTTTGACATCACTTCCTGTCTGTAGTTGACATCACTTCCTGTCTGTAGTTGACATCACTTCCTGGTTGTGCATTACGCTCAGAAGTGATATCAGCACAGTGTATAAAACTGCAGCCGATGTCCCCAGGAGGGAATCTTGAGACAATACCCTGAAAACTTTGACCCTCATCAATACACCCAGACACATAATATTCCTTTATGTTTAGTATTAGTTGATGCCGAGAAGGCGTTTGACCGCTAAGATTGTTTTTTTTTTTTTCCAGGGCACTGTAGCGGGAAATAGCTTTTGGGAAACCAGCAATGGACTCCGGACACAGACTTCAGGAATACAAATCTTCTTTATTCTCTGCGCAGACCTAGACTCAGGGGAGTACCGTCTCCAAATCCTGGGTCACAAAATATATA
This sequence comes from Nanorana parkeri, assembly GCF_000935625.1. Taxonomy (NCBI): domain Eukaryota; kingdom Metazoa; phylum Chordata; class Amphibia; order Anura; family Dicroglossidae; genus Nanorana; species Nanorana parkeri. Next base: position 48,612 of record NW_017308595.1, on the reverse strand, counting down.
TAATAGCAATGACATCACATTACACATTTCCAATACACATATTTCCAATACGTCTTATTCCTTATACAGCTCTAAGCTAATCAGCAAGCAGCATTTGCCATTCTACTATATTTGGTTCATGTATCCCGTCACAACCTTTTGTCACAAACTCATGACCGTAGCCATTTTGTCTGCTGCCACAGTACAGAATTAGGGTTGCCACCTGTCCAGGATTCACCCGGACAGTCCGAGTTTCAAATGCTGTGTCCGGGTTTCATGGCAGCAGAAACCCGGACACAAGATGTCAGGCAGACGGGGGCAACCAAAATTACGATAGGGGCTACTATTTGCATATGAATGGGTGGCGCTATTTACATATGAATAAGCCACCACTCATTCTACCCCAAAAATGTCCGTGCGTCGCTTGAGTGTTCGGGTTTCGCTTGAAGAAAAGGTGGCAACCCTATACAGAATACAGGCAGTCCCCGAGTTACAAACATCCGACTTACATACGACTCCTACTTACACGGAGGCTATTACTGTACAGCGGGGTAGTTGTAATGCTACTGCGCTCGTGCCGACGAGGAGTGCCCGCTTTTTTGGGTCTGGCTCGTAGTGCTGTAAGTACATTACAGGAAGTTGGCTCTTGTTAGACGTGCAGACGAGGGGGTGCACGTCTCTTCTTCTGGGTGACTGCAAGGTTTTTACTGCTGTCTGTATCCTCTGTCTGTATTAGAAAGATTTAATCTCACTTCCTGTCCTTAAGACAACAGGAAGTGAAAGGAAATCTACCTCTAGGAAGGGAAATTCACCCCTGTAAGAGTTATCATGGGGAAAAAGGTGTCTCCACCGAAGCTTTATCACCAATCCTTGTTTCCACAACAACCCAACATTTTCAAAATACAGTTGTCACAGGGACAGAAAGTGAGGTGAAATCTTCAGGGGCACACAACACAAACTTTACCGGGGGTTAACCCTTCCCTATGCTATACAAAACTAAAATAACTTAAAAAATGTATCTGTTCCAACTTACATACAAAATCAGCTTAAGAACAAACCTACAGTCCCTATCTTGTTCGTAACCCAGGGACTGCCTGTATAGGGATTCGGCAGTCCTTACTGTTTAAAGGAGAACTATGAGTGCCAGCGCTGACTGGCGGAACGGACGGGGGGGGGGGGGGGTACAGCTGGTTCTGCCTCTAGATAGGCAGAGCCAGCTGTCACTCACGCAGCTGGGCGGATCTCGACATTGATGTCGGGATCCGCTCCGGCGTCTCAGTATATAGTGAGCTACAGCTCGCGGTATACTGAGCCTAGGGTGACGGGAGGTCTCCCTAAGGAGAACTATGGGGAAAAGCCTTAACCCCATAGTTCTCCTTTAAGATCTTGGCCTTATATCCCGGATCCTCGCTATTATTATCCAACGAGGATCCGGGTCGACGGGATTCTGTCTGTTTTGTTAGATCCGGTCAGATCAAGTGGTTTCAGCGTTAGATCTCATGTAATTACAGAGATATGAGGTATGATTACAAAAAGTGTTGTGTTCTCAATGGAAGGAAAATAATGGGCAGGAGACTTTATTTGATATAATTGAGGTTCACATCCGCATGATATCGCACAAAATAGAGATTTCCATTCAAGTCTATGAAAACAGTTCCACACAGTGGCGTAACAATCGCCATAGCGACCCAGGCGGCCGCTATGGGGTCCGGGCACAGGGGGGCTCGACCAGGGCATACCTCTGATGCCGCGTGGGACGCCTGGGTCGCTATGGCATATCAGGGTGCTGGCTGTCAAGAGGAAGGCGCCGCTGCTGGATCACTGACAACCTGTCGGTGATGCGTGCAGCGGCGCGTTCTTCCTCACATCCGCCGCTGAGCTGTGCCAGTGACAGCCAGCAGCTGCTGCAGAAGAGACTGGTGACCTGGCGTTTGCAGTGAAGGAGGGGGCGGGGCCCCGCCCCGGTGACCTGAGAGCAGGAGGGGCTAGTGATGTAAGAGGATGTAAGTGATTTATCCGCATGATATCGCACAAAATAGAGATTTCCATTCAAGTCTATGAAAACAGTTCCACACAGTGGCGTAACAATCGCCAGCCGGAGCCGTCTTGCTGGCCAATCATGGAAGCCGGGCGCGTGTAACGACGCAGCGCCCTGCTCTCTGATTGGCCGGAAGGCCTTAAAGCTCCCCCTTCATGAGATGACGAGGGATTATGAAGCCGGCTTCCGGGCCAATCAGAATGCCGGGCGCTGCGTCATTACAGGCTGCCTGGCTTCCTGATTGGCCGGGAAGTCGGCTCCATGCTCTCTCATCACAAGTGGCGAGAGAGCATGGAGCCGCTTCCCGGCCAATCAGGAAACCAGGCAGCGTGTAATGACGCGCTGCCTGGCTTCCTGATAAAGGAAGTACTCGTGCTAGGCATCGGAGCATTTGGGCGAGTACTCGTACTCGCCCAAATACTCGGCACCGATATCGATACTAGCATCCCTAATTATTACTTTTTACCACCATGTGCATGCTCGGCCTAATAAAAAAAATCACCGGATCTAACAATTATCTATTAGCCTGAATGTCTTTTTGCTAGAAAAATGCATAAGGGGGGAGGGGCTAGCCCCCCCCTTATGTAAAACCACCTAATATCTGTGTTTTTATGTGAAATATCTCTGTAATTATATGAGATCTAACGTTGAAACCACTTGATGTTACCGGATCTAACGAAGGCCTAATAGCCTGAATGAAATGTGGTGGGGGTGTGTAGCATGTAGGTCATGTTGGCTTACTTTGTGCACCAACTCCAAATCTCTGGAGCATCCTGAGATAATAGAACTTGAATGCAGTAGGTTTGGCGTAGCTGACTTTGTGATGTGTAGTCATAATCGTATATATGATGTGAAGAGGTTGTTGGCGCCCACAAATATGGTGGTGATCAGGGCAGAAGAGATTGGTAGCACTCTCGGCTCTTCTAGTGACAAGTGATGGCACTCACAGCACTTCTAGTGACCAGTGGTGGCACTCTCGGCTCTTCTAGTGACCAGTGATGGCACTCTCGGCTCTTCTAGTGACCAGTGATGGCACTCACAACACTTCTAGTGACCAGTGGTGGCCCTCTCGGCTCTTCTAGTGACCAGTGATGGCACTCACAACACTTCTAGTGACCAGTGGTGGCCCTCTCGGCTCTTCTAGTGACCAGTGATGGCACTCTCGGCTCTTCTAGTGACCAGTGGTGGCACTCTCGGCTTTTCTAGTGACCAGATGTGGCCCTCACAGCACTTCTAGTGACCAGTGGTGGCACTCTCGGCTCGTCTAGAGACCAGTAACAACTCAATAAGTGCAGAGAAACATATTTTGCATTAACATCTCTTTATTAGTAATATGTCATGACAAACATTGGTATCTGTCTAATGTCACTTCTCAATTTATAATAACTTGATCTTTACAAAACTGAATATAATTCTATATGATGTCTGATATGTACAGGATATGATGTAACATTCCCTTCCTACGTATACCAAATGCCCATAGTAACCGAAAGTGACTGTAGATCAGGGGCGGACATATTAGTATGGAGCATAGGAGCCAGTCTGTCCAATGCGGGAGCCAGCAGGATTTTATAAGAGCCAGCTCCATTGACAACTAGAGAAAACCCCAAAAGTTAGGCGCCGGCTGTAAGTCTTAAGAAGCATTGGAGACCTAGCTCCTGGGATTTCTCCAACCCCGATGTATATGTGTATAAAGCATATTGTGATAAACTTGAATTAAAAAAAAACCACACACACTTCGAACACGAAATGCCTGCTGCACTCAGAACTTGTAGAAGGGTTCTTCCCAATGTTTGGAGAGATGGCCCTCACCTCCGAGGCATCCAAATTCGTAGAATGCCATTATCAGCTCGAATGTGCTTGGCTGTTAGGTCAATCCAAGGGTCACCGTGGTTTTTAAATCATTGGCCTCGAAAGAGTACGCTGGAAGGGAAGCCACAGCTGCTCAAGGTCGACAAATCAGAAAGCATAGAAGCCAAAGGTTCACCGTAAAATCTAGAAAACTAGCAGGAATGGCCCTCCAGGAATTTTTTTTCTATGATGATGTTATTTTAATCCCCATATAAGTTTTTAAGGCAGCAAAAAAGAAATAGGAACATATGAATAGAAAGGGAGCATTATGAAAAGTTACACAAGTGGACTCAGAAAGTCTTGAAGTCAAAGCGTTTTAGTGGAAGGGCCAATGGCCAATGAGAGCCAACGAGGAGCCGGTAGATTACTAGAAGTATCGAGTTGGGGGTATGGAAAATCCATGAGCTGTATCGGGTTTTTGAAGATGAAATGCTCCATCATTGTGAGACATTTCCTACACCACTCATCCAACAAGAACCTTATCTCAGTAGGCTTTTGCCGACCAACATCCAACAACAAGGTTTTGGGAGTTTACTACACGGTCTGGCTTGCAGTTAGGACAACCCATTGGTTGATTTGGATATTTCCATGGAAATATTCCATCGCCTGCAGAGATTTGCCAGTCCATTCGTCCAACAAGAACCTTCTAGGGATGCACAGATACTTTTCGAGTACCAGTGCAGATACTTGGCATTTTCATGAGAACTACCAGGGTTGCAGCGGTTGCAGCTGGGACCGGGCTCTGGCACTCCACCACTGTCCTGAAATCATTAGTCTGTATTGTTTTAGAAAAACTGTCACATGACAATAAACAAAAATGTATCAGTACTCGTACTTGTAAGTACCTCGGCAAGTACCAGTACTCGTACTCGCAAAACTGGTATCTGTGCATCCCTTTATTTATATTTATAAAAACAAAATCGTACATTAAAACAGAGATGTACAAATCCCGGGAGCTCCGTGTGCTCCTTACAAATGACCGCTGCCTCCTAATTTTTGCATTTTTCTCTAGTCTAGTCTTGGAGCTCAAAAGTATCGGTACATGTATTCGTACTTGTACCGAGTACTGTACTTGGTATCTGTGCAACCTATCTCAGTAGGCTTTTGCCGGCCAACAGCCAACAACAAGGTTCCGGGAGTTTACCACACCGTCTGGCTTGCGGAAAGGACAACCCATGGGCTGCTTTGGATATTTCCATGGAAAAGTTCCATCACTTGTAGAGATTTGCCAGTCCAGTCAACTAATGAGAACCTCTCTAATATTTATTTTGACAGGCTTTCATCAACCTACTTTCCCGGCTCTCCGAGCAAGAATATGGCCGCTCCACTGTGTGAACACAAGGCCTGTTTTCCGGGCCCCGTCCCGCACTCTGCACAGGAAAACGGCTTCTCTGCCTTGTGAGTGTTCTGATGGGAAATTAGATTGTCCTTCCTGCTAAAGCTTTTCCCACACTCGGAGCAGGAGAAGGGCTTCTCTCCGGTGTGGAGCTTCAGGTGGCCTCTGAGGCCTCCCCTATGTGAGAAGCGTTTGCCGCACTGGAAGCACAGAAAGGGCTTTTCGCCGGTGTGGACTCTCTGGTGTCTGACAAGGTCCGATCTACGTATGAAGGACTTATTGCATTCTGAGCATGAGAAGATCTCCTCACCGGTGTGACCTCTCTGATGTAGAAGGAGCTCTGTCTTTGTTTTGAATGACTTTTCACATTCTGAGCATGGAAAGATCTCCTCACGGACATGAACTCTACGATGCAGGTAAAGTTCAGACTTGGTTTGAAAAGATTTGCCGCACTCGAGACATGTCAAGGAGCTTTCATCTACGTGAAGTTTTTGATGCTCGGCAAGAGCGGATTTCTGAGTGAAGCGTTTCCCGCAATCTGTGCAAGAGATGGACAGCTCCTCTTCGTGGGTTCTCTGGTGGTTGACAAACGTGCGTTTCCGTATGAACCCCTGCCCGCACTCTGTACACGTGTACAGCATTTTGCCTGTGTGCATTCGCTGGTGTAGGAGGAGAGTATGCTTCCATGTAAAACCTTTCCCACAAACCATACATGTGTATGGAATTTTGTCCGTATGGGTCTTCTGGTGGACGGTGAGATCATACTTCTGCATAAAACTTTCTCCACACTCCGGACATGAGAAAGGAGTTTCGCCCGTGTGAACTCTAAAATGCTCCGTCAACTGAGACTTCCTTTTAAAACGCTTCCCGCACTCTGAGCACGGAAAAGGTTTCTCACCGGTGTGGTTTAGAAGGTGCCGGGCAAGGTTGGCATTGTCTGCACAAGACTTCCCGCACACTGAACATGTAAAGGTCTTCACTCCAGCGTGCAGTCTTTGATGTCTAAAGAGATTTGAGCTGGACTTGAAAGAAATCCCGCACTCGGAGCATGAGAATGGCCGCTCCCCGGTGTGCACTCTTACATGTTTATCAAGAAATGATTTTGCTGAAAAACATTTTTCACAGTGAGGACACGGAAATATCTTCCCACTTTTCTGGGTAATAGAGTCTGAATTATCAATGGAAGATGGATTTGATGGTCTATCTGCATTGTGATATGTTAGATGGTTATCTGATTGAACAGTATGTGACCTATCAGAAGATTCCTCAGGGTTAGAGAGATCCGTTAATCTACCGGCACGGGAATGTCCGGGATCTTCACATGGGAAATATGGTGCCGAGTCATTTGCATTATATTCATTGTATTCTGGAGATGAAATACGATGCCGTTCAATATTATTCCACCCATTGTGTCCACCTGTGAAAGAGAAATATTGTTATATTGAGGAATGGAGATGGACCTTCATATGGTGTACAGTATCTCCTCATTTGTTGGGGACATGACGTTATATTGAGGAATGGAGATGGACCTTTCATATGGTGTACAGTATCTCCTCATTTGTTGGGGACATGACGTTATATTGAGGAATGGAGATGGACCTTTCATATGGTGTACAGTATCTCCTCATTTGTTGGGGACATGACGTTATATTGAGGAATGGAGATGGACCTTTCATATGGTGTACAGTATCTCCTCATTTGTTGGGGACATGACGTTATATTGAGGAATGGAGATGGACCTTTCATATGGTGTACAGTATCTCCTCATTTGTTGGGGACATGACGTTATATTGAGGAATGGAGATGGACCTTTCATATGGTGTACAGTATCTCCTCATTTGTTGGGGACATGACGTTATATTGAGGAATGGAGATGGACCTTTCATATGGTGTACAGTATCTCCTCATTTGTTGGGGACATGACGTTATATTGAGGAATGGAGATGGACCTTTCATATGGTGTACAGTATCTCCTCATTTGTTGGGGACATGACGTTATATTGAGGAATGGAGATGGACCTTTCATATGGTGTACAGTATCTCCTCATTTGTTGGGGACATGACGTTATATTGAGGAATGGAGATGGACCTTTCATATGGTGTACAGTATCTCCTCATTTGTTGGGGACATGACGTTATATTGAGGAATGGAGATGGACCTTTCATATGGTGTACAGTATCTCCTCATTTGTTGGGGACATGACGTTATATTGAGGAATGGAGATGGACCTTTCATATGGTGTACAGTATCTCCTCATTTGTTGGGGACATGACGTTATATTGAGGAATGGAGATGGACCTTTCATATGGTGTACAGTATCTCCTCATTTGTTGGGGACATGACGTTATATTGAGGAATGGAGATGGACCTTTCATATGGTGTACAGTATCTCCTCATTTGTTGGGGACATGACGTTATATTGAGGAATGGAGATGGACCTTTCATATGGTGTACAGTATCTCCTCATTTGTTGGGGACATGACGTTATATTGAGGAATGGAGATGGACCTTTCATATGGTGTACAGTATCTCCTCATTTGTTGGGGACATGACGTTATATTGAGGAATGGAGATGGACCTTTCATATGGTGTACAGTATCTCCTCATTTGTTGGGGACATGACGTTATATTGAGGAATGGAGATGGACCTTTCATATGGTGTACAGTATCTCCTCATTTGTTGGGGACATGACGTTATATTGAGGAATGGAGATGGACCTTTCATATGGTGTACAGTATCTCCTCATTTGTTGGGGACATGACGTTATATTGAGGAATGGAGATGGACCTTTCATATGGTGTACAGTATCTCCTCATTTGTTGGGGACATGACGTTATATTGAGGAATGGAGATGGACCTTTCATATGGTGTACAGTATCTCCTCATTTGTTGGGGACATGACGTTATATTGAGGAATGGAGATGGACCTTTCATATGGTGTACAGTATCTCCTCATTTGTTGGGGACATGACGTTATATTGAGGAATGGAGATGGACCTTTCATATGGTGTACAGTATCTCCTCATTTGTTGGGGACATGACGTTATATTGAGGAATGGAGATGGACCTTTCATATGGTGTACAGTATCTCCTCATTTGTTGGGGACATGACGTTATATTGAGGAATGGAGATGGACCTTTCATATGGTGTACAGTATCTCCTCATTTGTTGGGGACATGACGTTATATTGAGGAATGGAGATGGACCTTTCATATGGTGTACAGTATCTCCTCATTTGTTGGGGACATGACGTTATATTGAGGAATGGAGATGGACCTTTCATATGGTGTACAGTATCTCCTCATTTGTTGGGGACATGACGTTATATTGAGGAATGGAGATGGACCTTTCATATGGTGTACAGTATCTCCTCATTTGTTGGGGACATGACGTTATATTGAGGAATGGAGATGGACCTCTCAGATGGTGTACAGTATCTCCTCCTCATTTGTTGGGGACATGATGTTATATTGAGGAATGGAGATGGACCTCTCAGATGGTGTACAGTATCTCCTCCTCATTTGTTGGGGACATGACGTTATATTGAGGAATGGAGATGGACCTTCATATGGTGTACAGTATCTCTACTTAATTTGTTGGTGAATGTTTGTTCTCTTCAAAAATTCATTTAGGAGAGCTTATCAGCCAGTGTAACAGAACATCCACCTGTCCATTTCCCACTGGTGACTCGATTGTCCATATAAGCAGACAGAAGGAGTAGTCTCCTGAAAATTTGATACCGCATTTTTAAGGGTGCCATTCGGCAGAAGAGGTAGATATGGATACTTGGCATTAACATTAAGTACTCACTAGCACTGCTCTCTGGAGATATATCATTCTCCACCCATGGCTGATCACCCATCACATACGTCTCTTCCTCTTTGATTTCAACTTTGATACAAATTTGGTCATCACCCTAAAATAGACGGAAATCTATCAATGACTGGATACGGAATGAAGAGGTATGAAGTATAGAAGGTGAGACACTCATCTGTACTTACCTGATCATCTTCCTGTGTGGAATCCCGGGAATACAGAGGACTTGGACATCCCTCTGGTGGGTTCCTCTTACTGGATCCATCTGTAGGAAACACACACACTGACTGAATACATTGTTTCTATGTGTGTATCAGATGATGGGGGATGTAGGCGGACCCTCCGTACTGCTCTCTCCTCTTACCCGGTGATGTGAGGTGCGGCTCATTCTCCATCATGACGTCCTTGTAGAGATCACCTTACCCAATTGTGTGAAGGTCTACAGGTCCTCAATCATCGATATATCGGATCAGTTTCTATATATAGTGATTATTACTCACCTGTGATGATATTTAGGGATTCTTCCGGTTTAATATTTGCCGCCATCCCAATCTCTTCTGTAGACTGTTTATAATCCATCACACACACCTCCTCTTCTTCCTCTTTAATTTCCACTTTCACATACATCTGTTCATCTTCATCCTAAACCAAAAGAATGACGGAAGATAACATGCTGATGTTCTTATCACAGATAGGCTGAGACCACAAAGAGGAGTATAAACTCATACAGTCTAGAGTCACCTACCTGATCACGGTGAGGGACGGTGTGATCCTCCTGTGTGGAATCCCGGGAATACAGAGTACGGGGACATCTCTCTGGTGGGTTCCTCTTACTGGATCCATCTGTAGGAGACACACACAGTGACTGAATACATTGTTTCTATGTGTGTATCAGATGATGGGGGATCTAGGTGGACCCTCCGTACTGCTCTCTCCTCTTACCCGGTGATGTGAGGGGCGGTTCATCCTCCATCATGACGTCCTTGTTTCTCTCAGGTGTCAGAAAGGGAGATAGAGGAACCTCGATGGTCACTCCACTATCAGTCCTCCCAGGAGGAAAGCTCTAGAAGGTGTCTGGAGATAGCTGTAGAGTAGTAAGGATTATCTCTGCACACAGCACAGAAAGGAGCGATGGGATCTCAGGAATACTGACCAGCAACTTTTGTCCTCTATGTGTGCAGCCATTACCCCTCCTCTACAGATATCCCGCCCACTCCAGCCATGTGACCCTCAGTTTCCTCCCCCTCACAGAAGACACATGATCATGGATTACCAACAGTCCTGGGTGTGGGTGATGCCAGTACCCAACATGGCCTCTGAGAGATCAGACACATGTACATGTCATGTGACCCCTACAGATCATCCGCCATGTTCTTGTGGCCACATTCCGCTCAGAGGTGGAGAGTCCTCTGAATACACAGATCTCTACCCAGACTGCCACAGGAAGTGCATATTAACCCTTCACTGCCCAGAGTCTAAGAGTACAGGAAAAGAGCATTAACCCTTTACTGCCCAGAGTGAACAGGAAGAGCACATTAACCCTTTACTGCCCAGAGTCCGGGAGTGAACAGGAAGAGCACATTAACCCTTTACTGCCCAGAGTCCGGGAGTGAACCGGAAGAGCACATTAACCCTTTACGGCCCAGAGTCCGGGAGTGAACCGGAAGATCACATTAACCCTTTACTGCCCAGAGTCCGGGAGTGAACAGGAAGAGCACATTAACCCTTTACTGCCCAGAGTCCGGGAGTGAACAGGAAGAGCACATTAACCCTTTACTGCCCAGAGTCCGGGAGTGAACCGGAAGATCACATTAACCCTTTACTGCCCAGAGTCCGGGAGTGAACAGGAAGAGCACATTAACCGTTTACTGCCCAGAGTCCGGGCGTGAACCGGAAGAGCACATTAACCCTTTACTGCCCAGAGTCCGGGAGTGAACAGGAAGAGCACATTAACCCTTTACTGCCCAGAGTCCGGGAGTGAACAGGAAGAGCACATTAACCCTTTACTGCCCAGAGTCCGGGAGTGAACAGGAAGAGCACATTAACCCTTTACTGCCCAGAGTCCGGGAGTGAACAGGAAGAGCACATTAACCCTTTACTGCCCAGAGTCCGGAGTGAACCGGAAGAGCACATTAACCCTTTACTGCCCAGAGTCCGGGAGTGAACCGGAAGATCACATTAACCCTTTACTGCCCAGAGTCCGGGAGTGAACCGGAAGAGCACATTAACCCTTTACTGACCAGAGTCCAGAAGTGTACAGGAAGAGCACATTAACCCTTCACTAGCCAAAGTCACAGTGTAGAGGAAGTGCACACTAACCCTTTGCTTCCTCTTCTCATTCACTGTACATTAACCCTTTACTATTCATTATACATTTACCCTTTACTGCCCCCTTCCTATTTACTGTACCTTAACCCTTTACTTCCCCCTTCCATTGGCTGTAAATTAACCTTTTAATTTACTGTGACTCCTCCTGCTCACTTTATATTAATAATAGGTATATGTGAGTGATGTCCATTTCACCTCTCCTGCATATTGCCGTGGCTTTAGACTTTGCTGGCTGCATCCTTGTTCCAGACCTGTGACTCAATGGTTAATGAAGGCTGGGTCGGGATGAAGGTCCTGGAGGCTGAACCCATATTTCTGTTCTTGTAAGAGCACTCATGGTCTGTGCCACTGAACACTGTGTTGGCCTTCAACAATCTCCAGCTCAATCCTATCAGAATCTAGAAGGTTTGGGAACAGGAGATAAGGAGCTGAAGGACACCAAATGGCACATAAATGCAGTAGAAATGGTGCAGCTGGCTGTGTCGTGTACCGCCATGGATGAATCTCTGACATGATGGCTGTGAAAGGGTTATTAGAGGCCACAAATATAGAAGTAGTCTGGGCTTAGGGGACTCGGCCAGCAGTGACATTCTCAGTTCTTCTAGGTTCATGTCCATAGTCCCGCCACCTACATCACCAAAATATACAGATCCCCCATTGAGGACACGTATATCCCACCCCTGAACTCAGAATCGGTGATAATAATAATATTAATACAACAGGTAGACAGTGAGACTTCTACACTTAAGGACCCAGGTCTGTGATCAGCCCATGTAGATTAGAATACAAGCAGGTCGACGGTGAGATTGCTACACTTGACCTTTTAGGACTGGGACGAGCCCATGTAGATTAGAATACAAGCATGTTGGTGGTAAAACCTCAACAATCAACCTTCCAGATCTGTGATAAGCCCATGTAGCTCAGAATACAACAAGGTTGGTGGTAAGACCTCTGCATTTGACCTCCCAGGTCTGAGATGACTCCATGTAGATTAGAATAGGAGAAGGTTGGTGGTGAGACTTTTACACTTGACCTTTCAGGTCTGGGATGAGCCCATGTAGATTAGAATACAAGCAGGTTGGTGGTGATAACTCTACACTTGACCTCCCAAGCCTGAAACAAGCCCATGTAGATTAGAATACAAGCAGGGCAGTAGCGAGACCTCTACAACTGAGCTCCCAGGTCTAGCATGAGCCCATGTATATTATAACACAAGCAGGTTGGTGGTGAGAACTCTACACTTGACCTCCTAAGTCCAGGATAAGTCCGTGTAGATCAGAATACAAGCAGGTTTGGTAGTGAGACCCTGTACACTTGACCTGCCAGGTCTGGGACAAGCCCATGGAGATTAGAATATAAGCACGTCAAAAGTGAGACCTCTACACTTGACCTGCCAGGTCTGGGACAAGCCAATTGAGATTAGGATACAAGCAGCTTGGTGGTAAGACCTCTACACTTGACCTCTCAGGTCTCTGCGACTGCCGTGATGTTCAGAGATCTGGCCCTCAGCACTTAATACATAGACTACCACTATCAGTCTCACAGTAGAACTCTAAGCTGCCGGGCTGCAATGCAAGCTCAGTGGCTTCCGTGCTTTCTGAGTAACCGACCTACAAAAAGGTATACAGGAAGTGAAGCCAGAACACCTGTTCTATGCAGCCGCACAAGGTCAGCAAATCAGAAGGTGCAGAAGCTTGGCGAGCACAATGACATCCAGGCGACTAGTATTTCCCATAGAAGAGGTCAGGAACGGCACTCTAGGAATTCCTTTCAGGATGGTATCCCCTTTAATCCCCACACAGATGTTTAAAACAACAACAAAATATTAATAATAAATGAACCCTTTAGTTATAAAAAAGCAATACATCTATTTGACACAAAGTAATTCTCTAAATCAAAGTGTGTAAGTATGAGAAAAATGTACAACAGCCAACAACAACCAACGAGAAGCAATACTGGGCTGTGGTGAGGACTATCCATGATCTGTATTGTAGATGAAATGTTCCATCATTGCGTTGAATCGTCCATTCAGCCAACAAGAACGTCTATGGCAGAGCTGGACAAATCATGTCCGTCCAATCCAGGAGCCAGCAGGATTTTTTTCGGGATGGGATTGTCCTTCCCGCCAAAACGTTTCCCTCACTTGGGCTCGTCTGAGTGAAGCTTCATATGGGCATTGAGGCCTTTCTTCTGCATAAAGCGTTTGCCGCACTGGAAGCACAAAAAGGGCTTCTCGCCGGTGTGGACTCTCTGGTGTCTGACAAGTTCCGATTTCTTTATGAAGGATTTATCGCATTCCATGCATGAGAAGACCTCCTCACCGGTGTGACTTCTCTGGTGTAGGAGGAGTTCTTTCCTCGTTTTGAACGATTTATCACATTCTGAGCACGGAAAGATAACCACATGGACGTGACATCTCCGGTGTATGTTTAGCTCAGATTTGGTTAGAAAAGATTGATTGCACTCTGCGCACGTGTGCACCATTTTGCCAGTGTGTGTACGCTGGTGTAGGAGGAAGGTATGCTTCCATGTGAAACCTTTCCCGCACACCGTACATGTGTACGGACTTTTGTCCATGTGGGTTTTCTGGTGGACGATGAGATCATACTTCTGCATAAAACTTTCGTCGCACTCTGAACACGCGAAAGGAGTCTCTCCCGTATGAACTCTAAAATGCTCAGTCAGTTGATATTTCCTTTTAAAGCGCTTCCCGCACTCTGTGCACTGATGAGGTCTCTCGCCTGTGTGGTTTAGAAGATGCCGGGCAAGGTTGGCGTTGTCTATGCAAGGCTTCCCACAAACCGAACATGTAAAACTCTTCACTCCAGCGTGAAGTCTTTGATGTCTAAAGAGATTTGAGCTGGACTTAAAAGAAATCCCGCACTCGGGGCATGAGAATGGCCGCTCCCCGGTGTGCACTCTTACATGTTTATCCAGAGATGATTTAGCTTTAAAACTTTTTTCGCAGTGAGGACACGGAAATATCTTTTTACCTTTATGGGTAATAGAGTCTGAATTCTCCAGGGAAGATGGATTTGAAGATCTATCCGCAAATCTCTGCTGGAGACCTGATGATACGGTATGTGACCTATCAGAAGAGTCCTCAGGATTGGAGAGATCTGTTAATCTGCCTGCACGGGAATGTCCGGGGTCTTCATGTGCATGATATTCATTGTAATCTGGAGATGAAATACGATGCCGTTCAATATTATTCCACCCATTGTGACCATCTGTGAGATAGAAATATTTGATTAAGAAGATACATTTGCATGGTTTGCAGTCAGAAATAACGTATGTTGGTCAACAGTCTCTGCCTTGAAATCAGGTAGGGCTGTAAAGCTAGCTTAAGATGAACAATGTAACCAAACCAGCTATGGGTCACTTGGTCATGGTGACCTTTCATATGGTGTAAAATATCTCAGTCGCATTTGTTGGTCACATGACGTTATATTGAGGAATGGAGATGGACCTTTCATATGGTGTACAGTATCTCCTCCTCATTTGTTGGTCACATGACATTATATTGAGGAATGGAGATGGACCTTCATATGGTGTACAGTATCTCCTCCTCATTTGTTGGTCACATGACATTATATTGAGGAATGGAGATGGACCTTCATATGGTGTACAGTATCTCCTCCTCATTTGTTGGTCACATGACGTTATATTGAGGAATGGAGATGGACCTTCATATGGTGTACAGTATCTCCTCCTCATTTGTTGGTCACATGACGTTATATTGAGGAATGGAGATGGACCTTCATATGGTGTACAGTATCTCCTCCTCATTTGTTGGTCACATGACGTTATATTGAGGAATGGAGATGGACCTTCATATGGTGTACAGTATCTCCTCCTCATTTGTTGGTCACATGACGTTATATTGAGGAATGGAGATGGACCTTCATATGGTGTACAGTATCTCCTCCTCATTTGTTGGTCACATGACGTTATATTGAGGAATGGAGATGGACCTTCATATGGTGTACAGTATCTCCTCCTCATTTGTTGGGGACATGACGTTATATTGAGGAATGGAGATGGACCTTCATATGGTGTACAGTATCTCCTCCTCATTTGTTGGTCACATGACGTTATATTGAGGAATGGAGATGGACCTTCATATGGTGTACAGTATCTCCTCCTCATTTGTTGGTCACATGACGTTATATTGAGGAATGGAGATGGACCTTCATATGGTGTACAGTATCTCCTCCTCATTTGTTGGTCACATGACGTTATATTGAGGAATGGAGATGGACCTTCATATGGTGTACAGTATCTCCTCCTCATTTGTTGGGGACATGACGTTATATTGAGGAATGGAGATGGACCTTCATATGGTGTACAGTATCTCCTCCTCATTTGTTGGGGACATGACGTTATATTGAGGAATGGAGATGGACCTTCATATGGTGTACAGTATCTCCTCCTCATTTGTTGGTCACATGATGTTATATTGAGGGATGGAGATGGACCTTCATATGGTGTACAGTATCTCCTCATTTGTTGGTCACATGACGTTATATTGAGGGATGGAGATGGACCTTCATATGATGTACAGTATCTCCTCCTCATTTAGGGGGAACATGACATTTTAATAAGGAATGAAGACTAGTCTACCATGTGGTTTGCTATACCTCCACCCTATTAGTAGGATACAACAGGTGGAGGGGTGGGTACATAGATGATGCTCCTAGACAGTAATATGATTTAACAATCTTCTGCTAATTCCCAGTGACTCTCTGTCAGTCTTTGGCATCGCTATGGGGTTTCTAATCACAAATGTACACAGTAAATCCTCGCTCCTTTCATACACCTATATTGCAGAGCTTGTCAGTAAGTGTAAAAGAACACCCACATGTTCAATTTCCCTCACTGGTGATTTGTAGGTCTATCGAAACGGACCGGAGTAGAAGTCGCCAGGGAGTTTGATGCAGAGCGGTTATTACAGAAGCATTTTATAAAGCTGCTATTCGGCATTCAGGAAAACTGACAATAAGCGGTATAGAAACACGTCAGGTAGATATAGGTAATTCCAGCATTTAGCATTTCACACTTACCTGTGCTGCTCTCTGGAGACATATCGTTCTCTGCATAGGGCTGATCACCCATCACATACATCTCTTCTTCTTTGATTTCTACTTTACAGATCTGGTCATCACCCTAAAATACATAAAGATCAATAAAGTCCTGGAAAGTGAACGAAGAGCATACATATACAAGGTGAGGCCTTCAGCTCTACTAACCAGATCATCTTCTTCCTGTGTGGAATCCTGGGAATACAGAGGACATCTCTCTGGTGGGTTCCTCTTACTGGATGCATCTGTAGGAAACACACACACTGATTCAATACATTGTTTCTATGTGTGCATCAGATGATGGGGGGTCTAGGTGGACCCTCTGTACTCTTCTCTCCATTACAAGGTAATGAGGTGATGTGAGGGGCGGCTGGTTCCCCAGTATGACGTCCTTGTAGAGATCATCTTATCTGAGGAGGTGAAGGTCTACAGATCCTCAATCGTCAATCTGTATACCAGAGCAATTTCTGTATTCAGTGTTCATTACTCACCTGTGCCAATATCTAGAGAAGGTTCCTCCTCTTTAATTGTTGCCATCATCCCATCGTTCTCCATAGTCTGCTGATAATCCATCACACACACCTCCTCTTCTTCCTCTTTAACTTCAATTTTCAAATACATCTGTTCTTCATTCTAAGCCGAGACAATGATAGATAAGAACATCTTTGAAATATGATTACCAACAGGCTGAGACTACATAGAAGAGAATAACCTCATATAGGCTAGAGGTACTTTTAGGTTCTCTCCATCTACCTGATTATGGTAAGAAATGGTTTGATCTTCCTGGTTGGAACCCCGAGGGCGGAGGCGTCTCTTTGGCGCGTTTCTCTTACTGGGTCCACCTGTTGGAAAGACACACACTGACTGAATATCTAAGGGTGGGGATACAAACATGCTGGGTATACTTTGTACCGACAGGGCACGATAGCTTCTCCCCGATTCATGACTGCGTGAATATAATTCTTGGACCCACACTTCACTGGTCACTCAAACTAGGATGGTGGCCCTACATGCCACAGAAACGTCAACACTGCTCCTCTGTCACTCAAGTTTCTCTTCCCTGAAGCCAGACACAACCTCCATTCTCCCACTCATGAAGCCAAACAATCCCATCTACTTCCCCACTCTCTGTATTAATTTGTTATCCTCTTCTTCTCCGTACATTCACAGGATCTTTTCTGGTGCTATTTAATAAGGTCAAGTCCAAACCATTGTTGGTGATCATAGAAGTGAACATTGGAGGAGCTTTTTCATTACGAGGTTCATTGGGTTCAAATTCTATAACTCCAGTGGCACGGATGGGTTGCCCCTTCAGTTCTATTTCTTCAGATCGGGAGCAGGATGACAAGATCTCGGAGAAGGTTGGCCAACAGCACAGAGGTCCTCTGGATGGAGGAAGCAATCAATCCACTACATCTTGATGATAAAGTTCTTCTTCAGCACTAATTCTCCAGATCGGGAGGACGACAAGCTGTTGGAGAATGATGGCCAACAGCACAGAGGTCCTCTGGATGAGGGAAGCAATCAATCAACTACATCTTGATGATACATGTTTTCTTTAGCACTAATTCTCCAGATCGGGAGCAAACATTTCCTGAGGATGGAGGAAGCAATCATTCCACTGCATCTGGATGATAAAGTTTTTCAGCACTTATTCTCCAGACCAGGAGTATATGATAAGCTCTTGGAGGAACATGGCAAACATTGCATCATTCCCCCAGAACAGAGTAGGCAACCGTTTCACTAAATCTTGATGATAAAGTTCTTCAGCACTATTTCTCCAGATCGGGAGTAGGACAACAAGCTTCCGGAGAAAGATGGACAACAGCACAGAGGTTTCCTGGAAGGAGGAAGCAATCAATCCACTACATCTTCATGATTAAGTTCTTCTTCAGCACTATTACTTCAGATTGGGTGTAGGAGGACAAGCTCTCAGCGGAACACAGCAAACACCACATCATTTTCTGAGGATGACGGAATTGGAACCAACAGGTAGGAGAACCTATTTCAATATTCAGCGGCTCCTTCGGGGGTGAGCGCTACACAATCATTCCACTACGACTTGATGATTAAGTTCTTCTTCATCATTATTTCTCCAGAATGAAAGTAGGATGAGAAGCTCCTGGAAGAACATAGCAAACAACACATGGTTCCCCCAGGATGAGGAACAAATCATTCCACTACATCTTGATGATAAAGTTCTTCTTCATCACTAATTCTCCAGATTGGTGGTAGGAGGACAAGCTCACAGAGCAAAAGCAAACACCACATCATTTCCTGAAGATGGAGGAAGCAATCATTCCACTACATCTTTATGATTAAGTTCTTCTGCAGTACTACTTCTCCGGATCAGGAGTAGGAGGACAAGCTCTCAGAGTAACATGGCAAACACCACATCGTTCCTCCAGGACGGGGAGTAGGACAAGCTCACAGAGCAAAAGCAAACACTAGGTCTTCGGAATGGAAGAAGCAATCATTCCACTTCATCTTGATGACAAAGTTCTTCTTCAGCACTGAAGAAGATTGGGAGTAGGAGGACAAGCTCTCAGAGTAACATGGCAAACACCACATCGTTCCTCCAGGACGGGAGAACCAATCATTCTTCTACATCTTGATGATAAATTTCGTCTTTAGCACTAGTTCTTCAGTTTGGGAGTAGGAGGACAAGCTCACAGCAAAAGAAAACACCACAGAAGTCTTCGGAATGGAGGAAGCAATCATTCCACTACATCTTGATGACAAAGTTCTTCTTCAGCACTGAAGAAGATTGGGAGTAGGAGGACAAGCTCTTGGAGGAACATGGAAAACAGAACATCTCTCCCCCAGGATGGATGAAGCAACCATTTTTCCTACATCTTGATGACAACGTTCTTCTTCAGCACTAAGTCTCTAGATCGGGGAAAGGATGACAAGCTCCTGGAGGAACATGACAAACCCCACATGGCCCCCCAGGATGGATGAACCAATCATCACACTGCATCTTAAAGTACTTCTTTGGCTGCCTCAACCCAAACCAACTGTCACCTTACAGCTGTTCAGTCTTTCATCTTCACCCTGGAGCCAAACCAGAAAATTACGAGAGAGGGAGCTGTGGGTTGCTACATACTCTGCAAAGAGATAGATCTTTCCCCTTGAAGGGCACCTAACATATACTATGGGCCTGAGAAACTATTGGTGGCGCAGAGTGAGACATCGCAACGTATTTTTGATGCATGTGTCGCGTTCCTCAGGAACATGCGTTGCGAGTGATTGTTTATTGTCGCACTGAGAAAAATGGTTGCACCACTGATAGTTTATCCTGCCCCATGTGTTTATCAGATGATGGGGGGTCTAGGTGGACTCTCCGTACTGCCCTCTGCTTTCCAAAGTCTCCTCTTACCCTTTTGGTTCTCCATCATGACGTCCTTCTTTCTCTCAGGTGCCAGGAAAGGGGATGGGGGAACCTCGATGGTCACACCGCCACCAGTCCTCCCAGGAGGAAATCTCTGTAGGTGTCTGGAGATATCTGTAGAGTAGCAAGGATTATCTCCACACACAGCACAAGGTGGGTGGATGGTAGCTCAGGAAATGATTAGCAACCTTTGTCCTCTGCGTGTGCAGCCATTACCCCTCCTCTACAGATACCCCACCCACTCCTACCATGTGACTTCCCATTTCCCTCCCCCTCACAGAGGACACATGATCATGGAACACCAACAGTCCTGAGTGTGGGCAGTGCCAGTACCCAACATGGCCTCCAGGGCATCAGCTATACAGACACATGTACATGTCATGTGACCCCTACACATCATCCGCCATGTTCTTGAGGACACTTTCTGCCTAAAGTTGGAGCGTGCTCTGTATAGTTTCCACTTTATTGCCCCCTCATATTAATCAGTGTGGGGTAATTTACTGATATCCACACCCCTGATCAGACACGAAAAACATTCGCACCACCCCACTGCGTGTTAAACATTCGCACCACCTCACACTGCGTGTTAAACATTCGCACCACCCCACACTGCGTGTTAAACATTCGCACCACATTCCACACTGCGTGTTAAACATTCGCACCACCCCACACTACGTGTTAAACATTCGCACCGCCCCACACTGCGTGTTAAACATTCGCACCACCCCACACTACGTGTTAAACATTCGCACCACATTACACACTGCGTGATACACACTCACACCACCACACACTGTG
>NW_017308595.1:0-27677 GCF_000935625.1 Nanorana parkeri | reverse complement strand
TAAACATTCGCCCCCCCCCACCCTGCACGTTAAACATTCGCACCACCCCACACTGCGTGTTAAACATTAGCACCACCCCACACTGCTTGTGAAACATTCGCACCACCCCACACTGCGCGTTAAACATTCGCACCACCCCACACTGCGTGTTAAACATTAGCACCACCCCACACTGCTTGTGAAACATTCGCACCACCCCACACTGCGCGTTAAACATTCGCACCACCTCACACTGCGCGTTAAACATTCGCACCACCTCACACTGCGTGTTAAACATTCGCACCACCTCACACTGCGTGTTAAACATTCACATATTGACATGCGTTGTGTTAGGGCAGCTCAATGTACCACAACCGATCAAAGATTGTGCATACAAAATTTTGTACATGTCTCTGCAGACTGTCACCCCTCCTCTACCCTCTGCAGACTGTCACCCCCTCCCCTCTGTCTCTCCTCCTGTCACTCCTCCCCTGTATCTCTGCAGACTGTCACCCCTCCCCTCTCCTGTATCTCTGCAGACTGTCACCCCTCCCCTGTATCTCTGCAGACTGTCACTCCTTCCCCTCTCCTGTATCTCTGCAGACTCTCACCCCTCCCCTGTATCTCTGCAGACTGTCACCCCTCAGCTCTCCTGTATCTGTGCAGACTGTCACTCCTTCCTCTCTCCTGTATCTCTGCAGACTGTCACTCCTTCCCCTCTCCTGTATCTCTGCAGACTGTCACTCCTTCCTCTCTCCTGTGTCTCTGCAGACTCTCAACCTTCCCCTCTCCTGTATCTCTGCAGACTGTCACTCCTTCCTCTCTCCTGTGTCTCTGCAGACTGTCACTCCTTCCCCTCCCCTGTATCTCTGCAGACTGTCACTCCTTCCCCTCTTCTGTGTCTCTGCAGACTCTCATCCCTCCCCTGTATCTCTGCAGACTGTCACTCCTTCCCCTCTCCTGTGTCTCTGCAGACTCTCATCCCTCCACTCCCCTGTATCTCTGCAGACTGTCACTCCTCCCCTCTCCTGTGTCTCTGCAGATTCTCATCCCTCCGCTCCCCTGTATCTCTGCAGACTGTCACTCCTCCCCTCTCCTGTGTCTCTGCAGACTCTCACCCCTCCGCTCTCCTGTATCTCTGCAGACTGTCACCCCTTCCGTGTCTCTGCAGACTCTCATCCCTCCCCTGTATCTCTGCAGACTGTCACTCCCTCCCCTCTCCTGTGTCTCTGCAGACTCTCACCCCTCTGCTCTCCTGTATCTCTGCAGACTGTCACCCCTTCCCCTCTTCTGTGTCTCTGCAGACTCTCATCCCTCCCCTGTATCTCTGCAGACTCTCACTCCTCCCCTCTCCTGTGTCTCTGCAGACTCTCATCCCTCCACTCCCCTGTATCTCTGCAGACTGTCACTCCTCCCCTCTCCTGTGTCTCTGCAGATTCTCATCCCTCCGCTCCCCTGTATCTCTGCAGACTGTCACTCCTCCCCTCTCCTGTGTCTCTGCAGACTCTCACCCCTCCGCTCTCCTGTATCTCTGCAGACTGTCACCCCTTCCCTCCCCTGTGTCCTTGCAGACTCCCACCCCTCCCCTCTGTCTCTGCAGACTGTCACACCTCCGCTCTGCAGACTCTCATCCCTTCCCTCCCCTGTGTGACTGTGTCTTTGCAGACTATCTCTCCTCTCCTGTGTAACTGTCTCTGCAGACTATCCTTCCTCTCATGTCTGACTGTCTCTTCAGACTACCCCTTCTCTCCTGTGTCTCTGCAGACTATTTCTCCTCTCCTGTGTGACTGTGTCTCTGCAGACTATCCCTTCTTCCTCTGCGACTGTGTCTCTGCAGAATATCCCTCCCCTCCTTTGTGGCTGTGTCTCTGCAGACTATACCTCCTCTCCTCTCTTGTGCGACTATGCCTCTGCAGACTATCCCTCCTCCCCTTAGTTTCTTTCCCTCCTGTGTCTCCGCAGACTTTCTCCCCCTACCCACTCCTGTGTCTCTGCAGACTCTCCCTCCTTCGCTCTCCTTTTGACGTAAACTAAGTTGATATTCTTGCCGGCCTCTAGAACATAAAGACTATCTGTATGATAAATAACACACTGAGAACTATACCAAATATAAAACAATATTTACTTATTTTCTCAATTGTGAGACAATTTTAACAATCTTAGTCATAAAAGGATTTTATTTACATCAACATATCCCTTGACATCCACGGTACTGGACTTTTGATATTTCCTGGTCTTCTAACTCTTCATTCTTCAGGACTTTGTAGTCTTCAACTTAAGGATGAGGAGGTGGATGATCTTCTCACTACCACTTGTGTGGAGGTCCATGTAGTGTGTTGAGACATTGTCCACATCGGCTCACCACATTACAAACAGCTCATGAGTAGAAGGAACGTTGATGGGTTTAGAGGAACGAGCATGTTTACTTTGGCTCAAAATGTTGGATAATATGACCTACGGCCAGATGTTGGTCTTCAGCATCTCTGTTGTTGGTTAAGATGTCCTTCCTACGTAAAACATTGCTTATACTTTGGACATTAAAGCACCTTCACTTCAGAGCTACGTCTACAGTGGTTATTGAGGCCTCCTCCACTAAAGAAGTATCCGCCACACTAGGAACATGAACTCAAAGTAGGCCATCTCTCCGGTGAGACTTCTCTGTTGGCCAACAATGTTGAGGTTTTGAGAAGAAGACTTTGGTGTCTAAGCTGGTGTCAATTTTTTGGTTCCTAACCAATAAACGATTGATCACACCATGAACCTTGACTTATCTTTTCACCCATTGTCATCACTCTGATGTAAGCAGCGTTCATTGTTCTTCTTAAAAAGCTTTAACTGCTTTCATTGTGAAGTTTCAGATGTTGGGCAAGACAGTATTTCTGCTTGAACTGTTTGCCACATTCCAGACATGAAAAAGGTCGCTCATCTGTGTGGGTCCGCTCGTGTTTGAGGAGTGTACCTTTCCGTGCAAAACTCTTCCCGCATTCTGCACAAGTATGTGGCATTAGACCAGTGTGGGTTCGCTGGTGTCTGTTGAGTGTTCCTTTCTCTTTATAGCACTTTCCACACTCTGAACATGAAAAAGGAGACTCCCCTGTGTGAACTCTGAGATGTATCGTGAGATAACTTTGCCGTTTAAAACACTTTCCACATTCTGGGCATGAAAAAGGCCTCTCGTCAGAGTGAACTCTTTGATGTTCTACAAGACCTACGTTGTCTCTGAAAGACATCTTGCACTCCGGACATGAATAAGGGTGTCGACCTGTGTGCTGGTTGTGATGTCTAAGGAGATGTGACCTTCTAGTAAAACATTTATCACACTTGGGACATGGAAACATCTTATTGCGTCTACGTTTAACAGTACGTGATTTGTTTGGAGAAGGTTCCTCAGAACTAGATGTATCTGATGACCCGTCCGCGAATTGAGGTTCTGGATTGATATTTGGGATATGAGCATGGGATCGACCAGAAGATTCCTCAGGGTTAAAGCGAACCCTTGACTCATCCACATGATTACTTCTGCAATGCATAGATCGAGTAACGGGCTTCACTCCTGAAGAACATTGGGCAATGTCGTTATCTCCTGTGCCGTAATCTGGAGATGAAATAGGATTTTCCTTTAAGGTACTCTGGACACTGTGCAAGCCTGATGAAAATAATGTTAACAATAAGTCACAGTGTGCATACCTTTTACATTAGGGAATAGAAAAGGTGTTCAGTACAGTACTTTCTTGTGGTGTACTCTATCTTCACCACATCTGTTGGAAACATGACGTTATATTGAGGACTGGAGATGGACCTTCATATGGTGTACAGTATCTCCTCCTCATTTGTTGGTCACATGACATTATATTGAGGAATGGAGATGGACCTTCCATATGGTATACAGTATCTCCTCCTCATTTGTTGGTCACATGACGTTATATTGAGGAATGGAGATGGACCTTTCATATGGTTGAAAGTAAGTACTAGATATTGAGGTCTTCAGGTGTGGCCCTTGACACCACTAAAGGGCCACATGTTGTAGTATGTTAATTGGGAGAGTTATAAGATTGACTTTTAGATCAGAGAGGAATTATTTTATCCTTGTTGGAGCAAACTGGGCCAAGTTCTGTATAATTTGTCTGCCTTCCAATGGCTTTGCTGTAGGTTTAGGATTATTTTTTTCTTTGTGGTGAGCAAAGAAAGGAAAATGAAAATGTGACCTATTTCTGCATTTAGTGTTTATGACTTACTTGTGTCGATATGTAGAGAAGATTCCTCCTGTTTACTCTTCATAATCATCTCCCCCTCCTCCATAGACTGCTGAGCTCCACTCACCAACGTCTCTTCTTCTTCCTCTTTAATCTCAGCTTTGATGTTTTTCAGTTCCTCATCCTAAACCCCAAAGATGATAAAATACATTTATAAACAAGAAATCACATAGAAGAAAGTCATCTCATAGCTTAGAATACATTTTAGGTCTACATGCTGAGTTCCACCTACCTGATCTTGGTGGGGGGCGGTGTGATGTTCCTGTGTGGGATCCCGGGAATACAGAGGACGGGGACATCTCTCTGGTGGGTTCCTCTTACTGGATCCATCTGTAGGAAACACACACACTGACTGAATACATTGTTTCTATGTGTGTATCAGATGATGGGGGATCTAGGTGGACCCTCCGTACTGCTCTCTCCTCTTACCCGGTGATGTGAGGGGCGGCTCATTCTCCATCACGACGTCCTTGTAGAGATCCCGGTGTCCTTCTAGATACTCCCACTCCTCCATGGAGAAATAGACAGAGACATCCTGACACCTTATAGGAACCTGAC
The DNA here is from genome assembly GCF_000935625.1 of Nanorana parkeri. Taxonomy (NCBI): domain Eukaryota; kingdom Metazoa; phylum Chordata; class Amphibia; order Anura; family Dicroglossidae; genus Nanorana; species Nanorana parkeri. Next base: position 22,887 of record NW_017308595.1, on the reverse strand, counting down.
ACACACAATGATACCGTCACCACCCAGACACATCCCTTGTCTGTTCCTGGATCATGTCCCAGAATTCCCGGCACCGCTCACCTCTCCTGTCAGCAGCTCGATCATCTTCCGGGTGACTTCTAGAATCTTCTCATCATTCCTCTCAGGTATCGGGCAGTGAGTTGCTGGCACTGTAATGGAGGATGGCTCATGGGGAAGGCTGGTGGATCTCGTCTGGTGTTTGTTGTGCATCTCAGATGTGTTTTTAAATGATGCATCAGGACTGCTACTTCGTGTTCGTTGTTCACCAGATATCTTCTTTACCACTTCATGACCCTGTGAAAGAAAGAGACGGTACAAATCATTACTGTCTGTTTCCAAAATCTGCTCCACCTCTAAAGCCAGGTCTATCTTTTATTAATAGAGATAAGAGTGATGTCACGTGACCTCCCAGAATCCTCCTCACCTCTTTGGTCAGCAGGTAGATGATCTCCACGGAGAGGTTCAGCATTATATAATTGAAGCGATTTTTCTTCTTTTCTGGTTTTACATATTTGGGGATTTGGTTGTCCCCCATCACAACGTCCTTGTAGAGATCCCGGTGTCCTCCTAGATACTCCCACTCCTCCATGGAGAAATAGACCGAGACATCCTGACACCTTATAGGAACCTGACACACACAATGATACCGTCACCATCCAGACACATCCCTTGTCTGTTCCTGGATCATGTCCCAGAATTCCCGGCACCGCTCACCTCTCCTGTCAGCAGCTCAATGATCTTCTGGGTGACTTCTAGAATCTTCTTGTTGATTTGTTCAGGTCTCAGGATGTCCATTGGAGACACAATGGTGGATCTCTGGTTCTGTCTCCATTCTGCTAACAAACAGGAAGGGTTTTTCGGAGTGTTCTGCTCACCAGATTTCTTCTTCTCTACGGCACAATCCTGTTGGTCAAGAATTTCATAAATATCAATACAAATGGTAATATTGGCTCCAACATCCCCAGAACCTCTCATGTGTCCGTCATGGGAATTATTTTATTTTAGTAGCTGCAGAAGGAAAGGTCAGCTGACATTCTCATCAATCTAAACTTCTACAGTCAGGCAGTGGTGACCTCCCAGAATTCTCCTCACCTCTCCGGTCAGGTCTGTGTTTTATGAATAGAGATCAGAGTGATGTCATGTGACCTCCCAGACTCCTCCTCACCTCTCTGGTCAGGTCTGTGTTTTATGAATAGAGATCAGAGTGATGTCATGTGACATCCTAGAATCCTCCTCACCTCTCCGGTCAGGTCTGTGTTTTATGAATAGAGATCAGAGTGATGTCATGTGACCTCCCTGACTCCTCCTCACCTCTCTGGTCAGGTCTATGTTTTATTAGAAGAGACAAGAGTGATGTCATGTGACCTCCCAGAATCCTCCTCACCTCTCCGGTCAGCAGTTGTATGATCTCCAAAGTGAGATCTAATATCTTCTCGGTCGTGTGACTCCGGTCCATGTTTTGAATTGTCCACACAGACGTTCTTCCACAGCTGGTCTGGTTTCTGGTGACAACCGATCTGAGAATTGGACAATACAAACACATAATTATGAAGCTCAGAGGTGACACCGGTACCATAAATTGGGCAGCTCCCAGGGACAGCCACTGGTGGAAAGCAGGAACACCAGACCAATGATGACCACACAAAGTGGAAAGTTGGAAATTGACTGCAAATGATCTGATTTTCAGGCTGAATCGGGTCAGGCCATTGCAAGCGAAAGAAAAGGGAGGACCAGGAAAAGTGGAGTTCCAAAGTCCCGAAAGAAAAATAAAATAGACCAACCAAAGAACTGTAGAGAGGATTGCAGAGATGGGAAGCAGCAGAAGCTGGTAGGGGGCAGACGGAAAGATCAGACCTGCTGCTTCTGGACACCTCCACATGCAGGGAAGGAGTACAGGAAGTATTGCCAGGAAGGAGCATGGCCACCTCATCATAACAACTGCAACATGTGCTCTGTCACATGATCAGCTACATACTGGCAGCCATTTTCTAGTAGCCGGTTTGCACTCCCAGCCATTGTGTACTGTAGGGCCTGCATGGTACGAGGTGTCCACAGATATAACAAGGTCATATTGGTCAGGATGGAGGGTCTCCAAAGACTGGGGAAAGGTTGGGGCGGTACTTAGAGTGGTCACACTGCCCCCCTTACCATTTACAATATATTAACCCTTTGCTGCCCCCTCCCAATCATAGTACATTAACCCTTTACTGCCTCCTCCCATTCACCGTACATTAACCCTTTACTGCCTCCTCCCATTCACCCTTCAGTGCCCCTCCCATTCACCGTACATGAACCCTTTACTGCCTCCTCCCATTCACTGTACATTAACCCTTTACTGCCCCCTCCCATTCACTGTACATGAACCCTTTACTGCCCCTCCCATTCCCCGTACATTAACCCTTTCCTGCCCCCTCCCATTCACCGTACATTAACCCTTTACTGCCTCCTCCCATTCACCCTTTACTGCCCCTCTCATTCACCATACATTAACCCTTTACTGCCCCTCCCATTCACCGTACAATAACCATTTACTGCCCCCTCCCATTCACTGTACATGAACCCTTTACTGCCCCTCCCATTCACCGTACATTAACCCTTTACTGCCTCCTCCCATTCACCGTACATTAACCCTTTACTGCCTCCTCCCATTCACCGTACATTAACCCTTTACTGCCTCCTCCCATTCACCGTACATTAACCCTTTACTGCCTCCTCCCATTCACTGTACATGAACCCTTTACTGCCCCTCCCATTCACCGTACAATAACCCTTTACTGCCCCCTCCCACCCACTGTACATTAACCCTTTACTGGCCCCTCCCATTCACCGTACATTAACACTTTACTGGCCCCTCCCATTCACCATACATTAACCCTTTACTGGCCCCTCCCATTCACCGTACATTAACCCTTTACACCCATTCACCGTACATTAACCCTTTACTGCCCCCTCCCATTCACTGTACATTAACCCTATACTCCCCCCTCCCCCCCCCACGACACACAACCTCTACTTATTAACCCTATACTGCCCCCTCCCATTCACCGCACATTAACCCTATACTGCCCCCTCCCATTCACCGTACATTAACCCATTACTGCCCCCTCCCATTCACCGTACTGATACGTCAGAATCGGGAGTCTCCAAACAAGGCCTTTCAGATGAGATTGTGAGTCCAAATTGATGAAAGGAAAGGTGCTTTTTATTCACTGCAGTGAAGAAGAAGATACAATACACAGAGACTCGGCCCATGTGGGCTGAGTGCAAAGAGGAAGCGTCTTCTTCCTTTACAAGCTTTAGGCAAAACACTTTATAATCATGAATCTGCATAAGGTCTAGGCGTGATGTTATAGCTGTAGTCCAATCAAAGCCCATATCTTCTTAACAGCGAGCTAATAGTCAAATGGGTGTTACATCATGTGACTGACACTAAAAGGGAAGCGGGTAGTAGTCCGCCGTGACAGTTGCTGGTCCTGACCACAAAAGTCTATTCTTTGATCAAACAGGAAGATGGACGATCGGTTTCATCAGGCGGTGAATGTTGTCACAGGCTCAAACTTTGTTTCCTACTGCAAGAGAAAAAGCAAGTGCCTATAAGCTCTTAAAGTGGCACTATATATATATATTAGGGATGCACCGATACCGGCATTTTGGCAATTTTTTCCGATACTCGCCGATACCAATTACCAAGTACCGGAAGCCCCATTCAGGAAGCCAGGTGGCGTGTAAAGACTCGCCACTCGGCTTCCCGATTAACAAGAAAGCCGTCCCAGCCTGTCCCCTCTCACCTCGGCATGTCCAGCCTGTCACCCCCGGGGGCCCCTCCAGCCAGGAACGGTCTTCCTCCGGTACCCAGCCGGAGCCGTCTAGCTGGCCAATCATGGAAGCCGGGCACCGTGTAATGACGCGCCGCTCTGCTTTCTAATTGGCCACTATCAGAATGCCGGGCGCTGCGTCATTACACGGCTTCCGGATTTGCTAGCTTCCTGACCAATCGGGAAGCCGGGCAGCGCGTCATTGCACGCTACCCAGCTTCCTGATTGGCCGGGAAGTGGGCTCCATGCTCTCTCATCACAAGTGACGAGAGAGCATGGAGCCGCCTCCCGGCCAATCAGGAAGCCGGGCGCCGTGTAATGACGCGCTGCCAGGCTTCCTGATACATGAAGTACTCGTGCTAGGCATCGGAGCATTTGGGCGAGTACGAGTACTCACCCAAATACTCGGTATCGGCACTGATAACGATACCAGTATCGGTGCATCCCTAATAAATATATATATATAACTCAACATTATTGGACCCCTACATTTTTACTGGCTACATTAACCCTTTTAGTCTCCCCTGGATATACTGTATAAGAAGATTTGTAAAAATGCAAAAATACATTTTTTTTAAAGTCCCCCCGCCCCCCCAACGTGCACGCACATACATACACAAACGCGTCGGTGCGCTTCCGTGCAAAAACAAAAATTGTGCCGCACATGTTACATATCACCGCGAACGTCGGAGTGAGAGCAATAATTCTCGGCCCGTCAATCACTGTTATCACTAAACTGATGAGCAGTAAAAGCTGTTAAAGCGCCCCCTGTGGGAAATTTGGGGTATTGAAGTTTTTTTTGCGGCTTCACGGGCGCACGCAATTTTAAGGCTTGACATGTTTGGTATCTATTTACCCGACGTGACCCCCAACTTTTATATTTTACTCAAAAATTGGGTATTATATTCTGTTTCTGTGCACTAAATTTCTAAAAAATACCGGTTGGATAAACATTTGCACAAATACCGTGCGACATATAAAATTGCAACTCGCCTCTTTTTATTCGCCAGGGCCTCTGCTTTCAGAGCATATATCATTGTTTGGGGGTCTGAAGCTGTTTTCCAGCCATAAAACATATTAATATTAACCCTTTGTGTGACTCTGATTCACATTATTGCCAGTAATTGGTTGCCAGGACACAGGAGGCCCCGGGTTCAGTTCAACGAACCTGGATTGCTGGTTGGGTTCGGGGAACGTTCAACCAAACCGAACCCGGGCCAGTTCACTAGTCACGCGGGCCCCCCCCTGGATTTCACACTTCCTTTCTCCAGACCTTCTCTGTTTATAAGTTGGGGAATACCTGCGTTACGGGAACAATCCGGAAGGGCGCACAGTGCTCGGTTTTAAAATAACAATGTTGATGGAAATGGAAATACCTTCAGAGAATTCTATAGAAGATTGCACTGTATCTGTCCCAGCAGCAGCTCCTCCCACTCACCATCCGCAGCTCCTCCCACTCACCATCCGCATGCAGTCTCCTCTCCTCTGTAGTCACCAACACCCACTGATGGCGAGGGACTTATCTCCTTCCACCACTTCCCATGTGACATAGATTAACCCTTCCCTGTCCCCCACCCCTTCACTGTACATTAACCCTTCACTTCCCCCTCCCATTCACTGTACCCCACCCATTCACTTGCACTCCCAGCCATAGTGTACTGTTGGGGCTGCATGGTACGAGGTGTCCACAGATATAACAAGGTCATATTGGTCAGGACGGAGGGTCTCCAAAGACTGGGGAAAGGTTAGGAGGTACTTAGAGTGGTCACACTGCCCCCCTTACCATTTACAATATAATAACCCTTTGCTGCCCCCTCCCATTCACTGTACATTAACCCTTCACTGCCCCCCTCCCATACACTGTACATTAACCCTTCCCTGTCCCACTCCCATACACTGTACATTAACTCTTCACTGTCCCCCTCCCATTTCCTATACATTAACCCTTCACTGTCCTCCCTCCTACTCACTGTACAATGACCTTTTACATTCAAATGCCGCTTTACACAATTGAACATACCTCCTGAGACCCGGTCTGTGTGGACAGTATAGCAGCTTGCTGACCTGGCAGAAATCCACAGGCAGTGTCAACTCGCTAAGAAGACTCGGAGTGAAATCCAATGTAGTTTACTCCAGACTTGGAGGATGGCATGAATGTTTTCACAGAACAATATGCTTCCTGACTCCACGGAGGCAAAAACAAGAGTAAAAGACAGAATGAGGAAGCAGGGAGTGGCAACTAAGGGCCGGTCTAACAAGTCATGCAAAATAAGAGGAGGGAAACAATAGAAAGTAGCAAGACACAAAACATAGCAATCAACAAAGATAAAGGTCCCTTTGCTGTCCCGCCTTCCCTTCACTGTATATCAACTAGTGTTTCAGCTTGCATTTTAGATACGTGATGCATGTTGTGTATTCAATGTATATAGATGTAATAATTCACCAGAGACTGTCACGGTTACAGTTTGATTTTATTATGATCACTTATAAATGTACCCTTTGACTCGTGGAAATCCTGCTGGACCATTGCACAATGATATTTCTACATGGAATGTATGCACTGCATGGAAGGTCCTCTCTTTTACTGAGGGCCCACTTCCTCCTTATTACTGCAAAATATAACATTTGACAATTGGTATTTTTATTGCAAAGTCCAAAAACACATCAACCGATGGAATGGCACTGTGTTTTATTAGCAGCGTCAGTGGCTGTGGGATCTCTGATCGCTGAATTGGACCCCATTTCTCCATGAAACATTTCCCGCACTTTCTCCCGGGAAGCGGTTTCTCCGTTGCGTGGTAGTCCGAACGCTTAGTGAGGTCCCCTTTGAGAAATGTCAGCCATACACAGAACATAAAAAGGGCTTCTCACTGGTGTGGACTCTCTGGTAGGTAAAGATGTGTCGCGCTAGGAGCACATATAGGGGTTTTCAACATTGTAACATCTCAGGTGGACCTTAAAGTGGAACTACAACCTCCTAATCTTTACAGCTAAGAAAGGTGCCATATTTGCCTCTATCTGGATTGCAGATGTGACCATCTATGCCCCTAGCCGTATGAGGGCTGGAAAGTTTGGTTCAGAGCTAAAAGAAGTACACTGGCAACCTTAACCGACGTCAAAGTAACTGCGAGACCAGAAAAACGACTCTTAACTGCTGTGAGCCCGTTGGTGTCTTCTGAGGTGGGATTTCGTAGTAAAGGACTTCTTGCACTCGGAACAAGGGTAAGGTTTTTCACCGGTGTGAATTCTCTGGTGCTTGGCAAGAATCTACTTTTTGATGAAGAATTTCTCACACTCTGAGCATGCATAGGTCTCGCCGGTGTGAAGACTTTGGTGTTCAACCAGGTAAGTTCTTGATACGAACGCTTTCCCGCACTCCGAGCATTTAAAAGGACGTTCACCTGTGTGAATTCTCTGGTGAATAACTAGATAAGCTTTTGATGAGAACTTATTTCCTCACTCTGAACAGCAAAATGGCTTCTCACCGGTGTGAAGCTTGAAATGCGTACTGAGGGCTCCTTTTTCTGAGAAACTTTTCCCACACTCAGAACATGAAAAGGGCTTCTCACCGGTGTGAACTCTCAGGTGGTTCACAAGGTGTGATTTACTCGCAAACAATTTCTCGCACTCTGAGCATGAAAAGAGCTTGTTGCTATGTACCCTGCAGTGTTCAAGAAGTTCTTCCCTCCTTTCAAAAAACATCTTGCAGACTGGACACGAGAAGTCCTTTATATGCACTGTCCAATGTTGTTCAAGGCAGAACTTCTGCTTAAAACATTTGCCGCACTCTGTGCAGCAAAAAGGCCGCTCTCCTGTGTGGGTACGCTGGTGTTTAATGAGTATACCTCTCCGTGTGAAACCTTTCCTGCATTCTGTACATGTATGTGGCATTTCTCCCGTGTGGTTTCGCTGGTGTACAGTGAGCGAACCTTTCCGATTAAAACACTTTCCGCATTCTGAGCATGAGTACGGCTTCTCACCTGAGTGAACAGGGAGGTGAGACTTGAGATGCGACCTGAGATTAGCTTTCTGCTTGTAACACTGCCCACACTTTGGGCACGAATATGGTCTCTCGCCTGTGTGTACTCTCACATGTTGGATGAGGGTTTCTTTTTCGCTAAAAGATTTCCCGCACTCTGAACATGAATAGGGCCGCACTCCAGTGTGCAGGGATTGGTGTCTAGTGAGATGAACCTTTCTCGTGTAACATTTATCACATTCGGAACATCGAAAAATCTTTTTGCCTTTGTTCTTAACAGTACGTGATGTGCTGAGATCAGATTCTTCCAAATCGGAGAGATCTGCTGATCCACTGCGGAAACCTGGATGCGCGTCCAGTGAGTTGGCAGGATCAGACGGGGCCATTGGCCTATGACGGAGTCTATAGCGTACATGTGGAGAACATTGTACGGTGTCTTCTGCACTACGGTCCAGAGATAACATTACATCTCCCTCTGAGGCATTCCGAACATTGTATCCATCTGTTGGAAAGACATTCTTATTAATACTAAAAGCAGATTCATTCTCTTCATTCTGACATTATACTGAGGAATGGAGATGGACCCTCATATGGTGTACAGTATCTCCTCCTCATTTGTTGGGGACATGACGTTATATTGAGGAATGGAGATGGACCTTCATATGGTGTACAGTATCTCCTCCTCATTTGTTGGGGACATGACGTTATATTGAGGAATGGAGATGGACCTTCATATGGTGTACAGTATCTCCTCCTCATTTGTTGGGGACATGACGTTATATTGAGGAATGGAGATGGACCTTCATATGGTGTACAGTATCTCCTCCTCATTTGTTGGGGACATGACGTTATATTGAGGAATGGAGATGGACCTTCATATGGTGTACAGTATCTCCTCCTCATTTGTTGGGGACATGACGTTATATTGAGGAATGGAGATGGACCTTCATATGGTGTACAGTATCTCCTCCTCATTTGTTGGGGACATGACGTTATATTGAGGAATGGAGATGGACCTTCATATGGTGTACAGTATCTCCTCCTCATTTGTTGGGGACATGACGTTATATTGAGGAATGGAGATGGACCTTCATATGGTGTACAGTATCTCCTCCTCATTTGTTGGGGACATGACGTTATATTGAGGAATGGAGATGGACCTTCATATGGTGTACAGTATCTCCTCCTCATTTGTTGGGGACATGACGTTATATTGAGGAATGGAGATGGACCTTCATATGGTGTACAGTATCTCCTCCTCATTTGTTGGGGACATGACGTTATATTGAGGAATGGAGATGGACCTTCATATGGTGTACAGTATCTCCTCCTCATTTGTTGGGGACATGACGTTATATTGAGGAATGGAGATGGACCTTCATATGGTGTACAGTATCTCCTCCTCATTTGTTGGGGACATGACGTTATATTGAGGAATGGAGATGGACCTTCATATGGTGTACAGTATCTCCTCCTCATTTGTTGGGGACATGACGTTATATTGAGGAATGGAGATGGACCTTCATATGGTGTACAGTATCTCCTCCTCATTTGTTGGGGACATGACGTTATATTGAGGAATGGAGATGGACCTTCATATGGTGTACAGTATCTCCTCCTCATTTGTTGGGGACATGACGTTATATTGAGGAATGGAGATGGACCTTCATATGGTGTACAGTATCTCCTCCTCATTTGTTGGGGACATGACGTTATATTGAGGAATGGAGATGGACCTTCATATGGTGTACAGTATCTCCTCCTCATTTGTTGGGGGACATGACGTTATAGTGAGGAATGGAGATTGACTTTGCAAGTAAGGTTATTTTTTTTCAGTTAAAATAGTAATCCCGAATTTTTGGGTCCTTCTTCAGCAATTCAGTCTTCTCTCACCTGATATTGTTGACATCTGTTGATCCTCCATGACATTCTTGTAGAGATCCCGGTGTCCTTCTAGATACTCCCACTCCTCCATGGAGAAATAGACAGAGACATCCTGACACCTTATAGGAACCTGACACACACAATGATACAGTCACCACCCAGACACATCCCTTGTCTGTTCCTGGATCATGTCCCAGAATTCCCGGCACCGCTCACCTCTCCTGTCAGCAGCTCAATCATCTTCCGGGTGACTTCTAGAATCTTCTTGTTGATTTGTTCAGGTCTCAGGATGTCCATTGGAGACACAATGGTGGATCTCTGGTTCTGTCTCCATTCTGCTAACAAACAGGAAGGGTTTTTCGGAGTGTTCTGCTCACCAGATTTCTTCTTCTCTACGGCACAATCCTGTTGGTCAAGAATTTCATAAATATCAATACAAATGGTAATATTGGCTCCAACATCCCCAGAACCTCTCATGTGTCCGTCATGGGAATTATTTTATTTTAGTAGCTGCAGAAGGAAAGGTCAGCTGACATTCTCATCAATCTAAACTTCTACAGTCAGGCAGTGGTGACCTCCCAGAATTCTCCTCACCTCTCCGGTCAGGTCTGTGTTTTATGAATAGAGATCAGAGTGATGTCATGTGACCTCCCAGAATCCTCCTCACCTCTCCGGTCAGCAGTTGTATGATCTCCAGAGTGAGATCTAATATCTTCTCGGTCGTGTGACTCCGGTCCATGTTTTGAATTTTCCACACAGACGTTCTTCCACAGCTGGTCTGGTTTCTGGTGACAACTTTTTTTTTTTAAGAGCCCGTGGAACGTGCATCGAAAAACAAACTTCCCCCTGTGAACAAAAAAGGTGAACCGTGAAATCACAGCACAGAAAAACGTGCACAAGGGTGCTTGGTCCTTCAATTAAGAAGGGACCTCAAATTCCCAACCCCCCGGGGCGCAAGGCTCCTGACAGGGGTTGAGATACTATGGTCCACCTACCCGAAGGCCGGTGGACCCCGATCCTTTGGGGACCTGCCGAAACAGGTCCCACATAGTACTAGGTAGGGGGCTCTCCCGAAGAGAGACCCCCTGGTTCGGGAGGAGGCAGAGAACCCTATATTAGGGCACAGAACCTCCTCCCCTGCATCGGGAATAGGCCCCGAAGGTACCTGCACCCTAGCACTCTGTGGGTCAAAATTTTAAAAACCAAAAAAACATGCCAATCGTGCACGAGGTGCAATAAATAAATGAATAGTGCCAGTGTACCACGGGGCCGAGTGCAAAAAAATTGCCCCGGACTAGCCATAAGGTTTGTCCAAGAGGCTTTGTGCAGAAAATGCAATGTGGTGTGTGACCATGTGCACAGTGAGTCATGGGGGGTCCCACACCCAAGTGACTTTCTGAGCACCCCTGGGACGCCACCCCCAGGGGGCACAACACCACAGGCTCTGCCGCCTCCCAACTTTCCTGCCTCCATCAAGTTTCGGATCTGCTCATTGAACGCACGGTTCGCAGTACACTGCGTCGTATGGGATATGGAAGCCGAAGGCCGGTTCCAACACCTTTGCTGTCTGCAGTTAACAAGATAAAACGTCTCCAATTCGCACAGGAACACAAGGATATCGATATCGCATACGACGCAGTGTACGGCGAACAGTGCGTTCAGAGATCATTTGAGAGGATCCCTGATTAAGATCTGCAGTAATTTGATGCACTGTTGCCCTTCTGTTGTCTTGTACCAGTCTTGCCCCTCCCCCGTTCTGCCCTAACATTGACTAGCCGCTGACGGCCACAATTCGCACGTTCAGACCCAGATTTTCCGCTGACAGTCCGGTCTTTAAACACTTTAACAATGAGCCGCTCTTGAACATGTAACGCATTCTGCTGTTTTGCTGATACTCGCTCCATGGCTCCGAGCGCCAACAATCATCCCGCGTTCAAAGGCTGTTACATCGCGTTGTTTCCCCGTATCTTCAGAAACAAATCACTTCTACTGTCGTGGTAACCAACCTGCTTCCCTATTTATAATGGTCTGGCCCTCTAGCAACTTCAGCGCCAAATTATAGCTCATTTGCCTACAAACGTCAGGTGGTCATAATAATCTGGCCACTCAGTGTATATCCCATGACAGGTCCACTTCAAATTTCCATGACATGCTATTTCAAAATGTCTTCACTGGTTGGTGATAAGGGAGCTCCGGGAATTCCCCTATCTGGTGCTTAAACGCAAGGTGTCCTCATCAGATTACCAAACCCACCCACCCAGCCACACACATGAATATATTGCGCAATCCTTTCCATTCGAAAACCAGTTTTTATGCATGTGAGGAGTCGGTAGGGTCGCCACCTCTTCTTCCAGCGAAACCCGAACACTCCAGCGAAGCGCGGTCATTTTTGTGGGAGAATGAGTTGCGGCTTATTCATATGTAAATAGCTCCGCCCATTCTTATGTAAATATCACAGTGGAGACTATTTTCAGTGCTGGACCAGTAGCCCCTATCCTAATTTTGGTTGCCCCCGTCTGCCTGACATCTTGTGTCCGGGTTTCTGCTGCCATGAAACCCGGACGCAGCGTTCAAAACCCGGACTGTCCGGGTGAATCCTGGACAGGTGGCAACCCTAGGAGTCGGGGGAGGGGGGGTTGTCTTGCCTTCAGTTACTTGAAAATGGTGGAAATTGTCTAAAAATGACCTAATTGTACTGCCCATTGCCCCCCATTGTGTACCCAGACATGGAACACAGGCCTAGTCTTGGACCTGGAAGAACATGACTGGTCCAAGATATGGGAGGCCTTCAAGTTCATGCAGCGTTCCTGTGGTTGAGACCGACTAGTAGACTGGCCCGGGTTTGGTTTGGTTGAACGTTCCCCGAACCCAACCAGCAATCCAGGTTCGGTGAACTGAACCCGGGGGCCTCCTGTGTCCTGACAACCAATGACCGGCAGAACATCATCATAGTCCTTCCACAATGGTCTATGACACCCACTAGACCTGCCCCCTATGTAGCTTCGCCCCCTTCTGTGTTTTCAAGGCTGCGGTACTTTCTACCACACCCGACCCGTCTTGTGGTCCAGCAGTTTTGGGCTGACGTTTTCTGACTGTTCCCCAGAGGTGAATACTCAATACCTGAAATATGGATTGCCCAATCCAAGACCTCCACGAAATGACAATTCAGATGAACGTTCTGACATCGGCAAAGCCTGGAAAAGTCCAACTCTACCCATCGCAGAAACTAGATCCGGAACCACCGGAGGAGAAGCTCCATGAAAGAACTGGGGCCAGAAGATCTGACAATGTGTACAAGTATCTGAGGACTAGGGATGAGCTTTGGGTTCAAGTCGACCATGAATTCCACCCGAACTGAAGCTATTCGCAGTTCGGCTAAAAGACTCTGAACCTCCCATCCCACCCAGGGCCGTCTTTAACGCAGGGCAAAAGGGGCAGTTGCCCTGGGCCTAGTCCTTGTTGTGGGGCCCAAAGCAGCTGCCCCTTGAGCCTGCAAAAGATACACATGTTCAGGGCTGGCAACCTCACCTGTGTAGGTATGGGGACTTACACTGGACCTGGCTCCTGTCTGTGTACACGGCGTCTGTGCCAGGCTACATGCAGCAGCATGGACGGGACTTCGTGCTCCGCCCACTATCCACTCAGCCCCTGCCTCTCCGTACTCAGTGTGTTGCCTGGGGCCTGCTGGGGTGTCCCCCTTTTTTACTACTGTGACATTGCCATAGATACCTAAACCCGACACTGTAAAGATCTAATAGTGCGCCTGACGCTGTCCTCCTCTATATATCCACTGGTCCCTTCGCCGGATCACACTCACCTACTCACACACAAGGAATTTTGGTAGTTGCGCTCCTGATCCTTTGTTTGTTTTCGTGGTTTCTAATAGACAGGGTCCTCTCCCTGTAACAAGGAGATCTGCACACCTTTTTCATAACAGCCACCTGTTTGAAGCCTGTCTGCCCTACAGGAGTGCACTTTATTAGTGCCCCCCCCTTGCTTGAAATAGCAAATACAGGTTGTTGTTTTTTTTAACATGGAATACAGATTGTACTTTTGCCTTTCTCGCCCAGACAGGAATGATGTCCCCAGTTACCTGCGATATGTCATGTATCCCGGGAGGCTTTGGGGCAATCTAGAGAGGGCCGGCACTAGCACAAGGCTGTATAGGCAGCTGTCTGAGGGCACAGGGGGGGTGCACCTTTGCCTGTGTAGGAAAAAACCTTGCATCAGCCCTGCGCACGAGGCATCTAGGGTTCACGGGGCATGGCAGGTAGTGGGCGGGGGCCCAAGGAAATGTTTGCCCAGGGTCCAATCAATATTAAAGACGGCCCTGATCCCACCACGGCGTAATTTGTTATTATGGTGCACCGGCCTGCATCCGTGCAATGATGTTGTGCCCGCCATTGGTTGCCAGGACACAGGAGGCCCCGGGTTCAGTTCACCGAACTTGGATTGCTGGTTGGGTTCGGGGAACGTTCAACCAAACCGAACCCGGGCCAGTTCACTAGTCACGCGGGCCCCCCCCTGGATTTCACACTTCCTTTCTCCAGACCTTCTCTGTTTATAAGTTGGGGAATACCTGCGTTACGGGAACAATCCGGAAGATCTGGCAGCTCGCACGCTGTATGGTGGGGCGCATGTAGGCAGTTGCCAGTAACAGGGCAGCCTAGCTGGCTGCAGGATAAAGTGGGATAACCAGTGTATATAACTACTTTCAGCCGATTTTGATATGTTTATGTGTAAATATGTTCAGAACTGTTTAGCCTCTATAATTGTCTCCAGCACCATTTTGGAGAAGCCTGGTGTCCTGATAGGACAGGAATTCTCGGGAGATTTGGTCGGCCATTTTGGGGTGGTTATGTTATATAGGAATCCCAGCCACATTTTTGGGCAGAACAAGTGTGAAAGTAGACAGGGACAGGGACCCCGCTTGTGAGGGAGAGTTCAGGGAAAGTGTTCCGGCCTGTGAGGGATAGTTCAGGGTTCCTACGGAGTCCTGCATCGGCAGTTCTGGTCGGATGAAAGACTCCCAGTGCTTATAGCCAAACCGGTGTCCGGGCTGTGAGTGCGGGAAGAGTGTGCCAGACTCATATCTCGCTGTATGGAACGAATACCGCTGCTCCCGGGTAACGTGTTCTCCGCCTTTACCGATACACCTCGTGTGATTGGATTTGTACTTTGCCAGTTAGTGGGAGGTGCTGATAGCGCTAACGAATACTACTAACGTTCATAACAGAACTGACTGTACTGTGTACCTGTGTCTCCATGCCTGGAGTGAAACTGCTGACCTTACTATTGTAAATACTCTTCTACTACCGGCCCTCCGGTAATAAACGTTATCTTGTTCACAAGACCATTACGCGTGATTACCTCTGTGAAGCCGCTACACCCTAAGCCCGCTTACACGCACAGTGCTCTGTTTTACAATAACAATGTTGATGGAAATACCTTCAGAGAATTCTATAGAAGATTGCACTGTATCTGTCCTCCCTGCCCCCTCCCATTCACTGTTCATTAACCCTTCACTGCCCCCCCTCCCATTCACTGCACATTAACCCTTCACTGTCCCCCTACTCTTCACTGTACATTAACCCTTCACTGCCCCCCCCCACTCACTCTACCTCACCCCCTCACCTCCCCCCTATGTGACATAGATTAACCCTTCCCTGTCCCCCACCCCGTCACTGTACATTAACCCTTCCCTGCCCCCCTCCCATTCACTGTACATTAACCCTTCACTGCCCCCCTCCCATTCACTGTACATTAACCCTTCACTGCCCCCCCTCCCATTCACTGTACATTAACCCTTCACTGCCCCCCACCACCATTTACTATACATTAACCCTTCACTTCCCACTCACTGTACATTAACCCTTCACTGTCCCCCTCACATCCACTGTACATTAACTCTTTACTTCCCCCACCCAATCACCATTTACTGACCTCCCATTTCCTGTACATTAACCCCTTATTTTTCTAACCTGTTCACTGTACATTAACCCTTTAATGTCCTCCCTCCCACTTACTGTACAATAACCCTTTACCGTCCCTCCTTCCACCCTTTACGTTAAAATTCCGCTTTACACGATTGAACGCTGCTACATAGGGAAGGGGCTCAGCAGAGGAGATGAGAGACTTTAGGCATGGAGTGCAAGGCTTGGGGGCTTCATCTTGGAGTGCAAGGCTTGGGGGCTTCATCTTGGAGTGCAAGGCTTGGGGGGCTTTATTGAGTTCTGTTGCTTAGAAAACAAAGACTCAAAGCAGAAATCTGAAAAGTTAAGGCCTTATATTTATTCAATAAAACCGATACATCTAAACAGCACAAAGTCCAACCAACAAATCAAAGAAACGGGTTCCCGCTGTAGTATCGGGGTTCAGTTCAACCCCAGCAGCAGAAGTAAACTGGAGTAATTGCTTTGTAGTAACCTAATGCCCAAGTGACACATAGATCTCCGTTCAGTGACCACAATGTCCACTTTGTAGAAAATGTCCACAACTAGGTCTGAGCCTTCTACATACTAATGAATATTCGCTTATAAGAGGTGGAGAACTACTACTGCTTCAACTAATGAGATTGTTATACTGGAGATGTTCTTTTGAGGTAGTATAGAGAGATGGCTAAACAAACAACCCATAACTGGTGGCCAGTCGAAGACCAATGGCAAGGGTTCCATAAGAGGACATGGCATCTGGTAGGCTCCAGAATCCAAAACTCTGGAGTTTAGTGGAAATGGTATTGGCAGCTCCAAAAGAGGACATTACATCTACCTGGTGGGCTCCAGAATCCAAAACTCTGAGTTTGTGGAAAGGGGCTAACACTTCCAAAAGAGAATATGGCATTGCTCTACCTGGTGAGCTCCAGAATCCAAAACTGAGTTTAGTGGAAAGGAACTGGCACCTCCAAAGAGGACATGGCATCTACCTGGTGGGCCCCAGAATCCAAAACTCTTGAGTTTAGTGGAAAGGGACTGACACCTCAAACAAGGACATGGCATCTGCCTGGTGGGCTCCAGAATAAAAACCCCTGGAAAAGGATTGGCACCTTCCAAGTAAGGCGACAAGTACTGGAGTGGTCTTCCCAATGCCGGTCACCAGAATTGGAGCAGTTTTGCCAGTGTAGGCTGAATCCTTAAGATCCCAGGTCATGTCCCCGTGATTGAGGTCATGTTTCCATGGTTGAAGCCATGTCCTCGTGGTTGAGGTCATGTTTCCATGGTTGAAGCCATGTCCTCGTGGTTGAGGTCATGTTTCCATGGTTGAAGCCATGTCCTCGTGGTTGAGGTCATGTTTCCATGGTTGAAGCCATGTCCTCGTGTTTGAGGTCATGTTTCCATGGTTGAAGCCATGTCCCTATGGTTGAGGTCATGTTTCCATGGTTAAGATCCCTGCAGAGGCCTGAAGGACGATTTTACGTGGCTCTTCTTGTATATTGGGTGTTATTTATCACCTGAATAGTAGTCTGTGACTCACAATTATGGGATAAACTGAGAACATCCCTCATGTGGTTGGAATTATTTGGACGTAGACATGGGCTATATACTGTATCTTCTGGGAGGATTATCACGACTCCGTGGATGGTCCTTAAAAACATGGATATTTCGGCATTCACTCGTGGGGACCTTGATGGGAATTTAAAGGACATGCAGACTTTTGAAAAATATATACTTTTTAAAATATTTATTTGATTACCATGATGAGTAGATTGTGAGCTTCAAGTGACAAACCATTTCCTCTAGAGGGCAGGGAGATCAGATTACATATGCTGCAGATGGAGTTAGGGAGAAGGGAGTGTATTATATTATGGGATGCAAAGGAGGCAAGGATGTATAATGTTATGGGACATCTTTACCACCCAACCGACTCCAAGGATATAATAATAAATCTTACAAACACCACTATACATCTGCCCATCTCCAGCAGGCTTGGGTTCCTTCATGTTGAATTAGATTCACTTCCTGCACAAATCGTTTCCTCTGGCGGCTTTTCCTCCGTGTGGACTTTCATGTGATTATTAAGGTGACCTTTCTGCGCAAAGCTTTTCCCGCAATGGGAGCACGAAAAGGGCCTCTCACCAGTGTGACCCCTCTCGTGTACAATAAGCTGTGATTTCTTTATGAAGCATTTCCCGCACTGCAAGCACGAGGAGATCTTCTCGCCGGTGTGGAACCTCTGGTGTTGAAGGAGTTCGTATTTGACTTTGAACGACTTTTCGCACTCCGAGCAGGCATAAGGACGCTCCTCCGTGTGCCTTCTCTGGTGCGTGAGGAGCTGTCCCTTTTGTATGAAACACTTTCCACACTCCGAGCAGGTAAACGGCTTCTCACCAGTGTGGCATTTTAGATGTGTGTTGAGGCTTCCTTTCTGTGAAAAACGTTTGCCGCACTCAGAGCAGCAAAAGGGCTTCTCTCCGGTGTGAACCCTCCGATGTATCATGAGCTGCGCCTTGGTTATGAATACATAATCGCACTCAGAGCACAGGAAGAGTTTTTCGCTGTTGGGAATGCTCCGCTGTACCTGAAGCTCAAAATCTGTTGCCAACGTTTGGTCGCTCTGCAAGCAGGAGAAGGAATTCTTGTCTATGTGGATTTTCCGATGCTGATCAAGGCAGAATTTCTGGGTGAAGCATTTGCCGCACTCCGGACAGGTATACGGGCGCTCGCCTGTGTGAGTTCGATGGTGTTTGAGGAGCGTTTGTTTCCGCGTGAAACCCTTCCCGCACTCTGTACACATATACGGCATTTCACCCGTGTGGGTGCGCTGGTGTATGATCAGAGTATCCTTCCGCGTATAGCTCTTCCCGCACACAGTACAGGAATACGGCATTTCGCCCGTGTGGACTCGCTGGTGAATTACGAGAGCCCGTTTTTCTTTGAAGCACTTCCCGCACTCGGAACAAGAAAAAGGAGTCTCACCTCTGTGAGCTTTGAGATGCGTGACAAGGTAAGATTTCCATTTAAAGCTCTGGCCGCACTCCGAGCACGGAAAAGGACGCTCATCTTTGTGGACTCTCTGATGCAGGACAAGGCTCGATTTGTCTCTGAAAGATTTCCCGCACTCCGGGCACGGGAAGGGACGCAGTCCGGAGTGATTGTTCTGATGTCTGATGAGATGGGCCTTCCTTGTGAAATATTTATCACACTCAGTACATGAAAATATATTTTCGCTGTGTCGTGCAGTATGTGGTTTACCAGGAGATTTTTCCAGATGGACATCTGGGTTACTAGAATGTTCTCTCTCCGAAGACTTCTTAGGATGGGAGGGATCCGTGGATCGGCCAGCACGGTACGGTTTGTCCTGTATGGTTACAGCAGCGCGTTTGACCTCTTGGGAATGCTTAGCAACAGAGATGTCCTCGGATTTATGGTCTGAAGATGAGACATGGCGTCCCTCTGGGGTCCAGACGTAGTGGCCATCTGTTGGAAAGAATGTCCTTAAATTAGTATTATAAGCAATTTGTTTTGTATGATTGTCTATGAAACCTAAAAAGATCCAAAAAGTGGTGAATTAATGAGAGAAATGAAAACGTGATGGTAGAAAAAGACCACGAGGAGGTCCACCAAGTCTATCCCACTTTTTGTCTGTGTATAGATCTATGGTTGTCCTAAGCCCACTTACTGGCGACTGACTCTCTACCTCTGCTGGAAGTTTGTTCCCTCCAACAAATATTATTTCTGTAACATAATATTCTCTAAGGTTAGTTTTGAACGTTCCTCCTGCTAGTGTAACAGGTGCACTCGATCACTCACCTGTTCCTCGTTCCAGGACTCCTCCCCCACTCCCTAGTTAAGGCTGAACGTTACACTTGCCTGACGTTCGAGCAAGTGTGAAGACGCCAGGCAAGTTCCTGTATCCCAGCACCGAACCTCTTCCTCTTATTGGGCCGGACAGAGCCCCTCCAAAACCACCAGCACATCCTGCTTTGACTTCCCTCCAGCCCTGCAATTCGGTCTCCACTACCTCCTTCATCCCCAGCTTCAGCAAGGGCTATTACAATCTGGACTGCAGTTACTCTAAAGATCCACCGGAGGGCACCAACGTTCTCCTTATCATTCCTATCAACTAAAATAGCAGTAAGCATACCACAGACTGTGATTTCCAAATGCTTGCATATTGATAGAACTGTGCATAGGGATAACTTGATTGCTCCCATTGATTGTTGTCATCCTTCACCCCACTAATCTAAAAGGACTGCTCCCTACAATAAAACCTCATCTATTTTTCATGCTAAGTAATTGTTGCCTAACTCATTACCATAAGACTGTAAATTCACTGTGGTGTAGGATTGCACCCCCTCCTCATACTTCTGCAGCTGTGATCCTCCACCTAAAATAAGACCTGTGGGGTCTGGTTGTTACAGCTAGTTTGAAGTAATCTTCCCGTGGTTGAGGTCATGTCCCCGTGATTGAGGTCATGTCCCCGTGATTGAGGTCATGTCCCCGTGGTTGAGGTCATGTCCCCATGTTTGAAGCCATGTCCCCATGGTTGAGGTCATGTCTCCATGATGGAGGTCATGTCTCTGTGGTTGATGTCATGTCTCCGTGGTTGAGGTCATATCTCCGTGATTGAGGTCATGTTTCCATGTTTGAGGTAATTTCCCTGTGGTTGAAGTCATGTCTCCACGATGGAGGTCATGTCTCCGTGGTTGAACTTATATCCTCGTGATTAAGATCATGTCCCCATGGTTGAGGTCATGTCTCCATGATTAAGGTCATGTTCCCGTGGTTAACGTAATGTCTCTGTAGTTGAGGTCATGTCCCTGTGGTTGAAGTCATATCCTCGTGATTGAGGTCATGTTTCCATGGTTGAGGTCATGTTTCCATGGTTGAGGTCATGTCTCCATGGTTGAGGTCATGTCTCCATGGTTGAGGTCATGTCTCCATGGTTGAGGTCATGTCTCCATGGTTGAGGTCATGTCTCCATGGTTGAGGTCATGTCTCCATGGTTGAGGTCATGTCTCCATGGTTGAGGTCATGTCTCCATGGTTGAGGTCATGTCTCCACGATGGAGGTCATGTTTCCACGATGGAAGTCATGCCTCTACGGTTGAGGTCATGTCCCTGTGGTTGATGTCATATCTACATGATTGAGGTCAAGTCCCCGTGTTCCTGATCTCACCTTCATATTGAAAATCCTGCCCTCCTGAACCTTACTCACACCCTTCATGTATTAAAAGGTTCCAGTCATGTCCCCCCTTTCCCTTCTTTCCTCCAGACCGTACATATTAAGTTCCTCCTGATAGGTTTCATCTCTCAGACCTTTCACCATGTTTGCTGCCCATCTCTGCACTCGGTCTATATAGTCAACACCCAGATCCTCCATTGTCCATTGCCTTCACCTTACCGAGTTGTTGTATTTACTTCAAGTGACACCAAACTCCGGAGATAAACCCTAAAAATACATTCAAGTCCCTCAACCCTTATTTGTGTATCACTCGGCTGTAGATCCTCCAATCATCTCTGAATTGGAGCTGACACTGTACTTCCTTCTGGAGAGTGACTACGTCTGTTCCTCATGGGCCCTGTGTGTGTTGTAAAGTAGTCACCGCTCCAAGCCCCGCCCCCGGGATGGACTACAATCTCATGTTCAGTTTACTCATTTGTATTGATGGTACTGCCCCCGGACTGTACTGATGGTACTGTCCCCGTACTCCGCATGAACCAACGTTCATCTTCAACTTTCATCTTTCCTGATGGTGCCAACGTCTAATGACACCTCGTACTGGGAACAAGTGACTCGTCTGCTTTCATTGGTCAGGACTCACCAGTGCTAATGTCTAGAGAAGGCTCCTCCTCTTCCTCCCCTTTCACGATCACCTTCACTACGTCCTCTTCCGTAGACGGCTCGTCACCGCCGATGTACCGCTCTTCTTCTTCTTCCTCTTTGACTTCCACCTTTATGTCCATCAGGTCTTCAGCCTAGACCAATAGTTGGAGACTGCTCAGCAACCGGCAAGTATAATCAACTCTATGGTCAGGAGTATGCAACGTACAACATAACATATATAAAGCATGGATAGGCAAACTCCGCCCCCTCCAGCCTTGGTGCAACTACAGATCCCACAAGGCATTGCAAGACTCTTGACAGCCACAGGCATGGCTCCCAGAAGCAAAGTTATGACGGGATTTGGTAATTTCACCGCGGCTGGAGGGCCGGACTTTACCTACCCCCGATATAGAGTGGCAGTGTTAAGAGTATGTAACACACAGCTCAGGGTTCAGAGGTCAGTAGTATGTAACACACAGCTCAGGGTTCAGAGGTCAAGAGTATGTAACACACAGCTCAGGGTTCGGAGGTCAGTAGTATGTAACACACAGCTCAGGGGTCAGGAGTATGTAACACACAGCTCAGGGTTCGGAGGTCAGTAGAATGTAACACACAGCTCAGGGTTCGGAGGTCAGAAGTATGTAACACACAGCTCAGGGTTCGGAGGTCAGAAGTATTTAACACACAGCTCAGGGTTCGGAGGTCAGTAGTATGTAACACACAGCTCAGGGTTCGGAGGTCAGTAGTAACACACAGCTCAGGGTTCGGAGGTCAGTAGTACGTAACACACAGCTCAGGGTTCGGAGGTCAGTAGTACGTAACACACAGCTCAGGGTTCGGAGGTCAGTAGTACGTAACACACAGCTCAGGGTTCGGAGGTCAGTAGTATGTAATGTATAACAAAGTGTATGAAGCTCGGGTGTAAGTAGAATGCGATGTACTACACACCATATAGAGCTAAGTAGCCAGGAGGTATGTAAATTACAGCACAGCAGGCATCGGTCAGAACATAAGCCGCTGTTGAGGTCTTTGCTTTGTGCCTGGTTTCGGGGGGACAATTTATGACACGTGAGCGCTCTTATATCATATATATATATATATACACATACAATGCTGTGATTGTATTACACCCAATTATTGTAGAATAATCATAATGTCTTATTACCTCCTCTGCTGCCATTTCCAGTAATGTCTCCTTTCTACTTCTTCCCAAATGACCTCTAACCCCAAACTTCCTGTCTTTACCTGACACACTTCCTGTTTGTGTGACATCACTTCCTGGCTCTGCGTTCCACAAGTGAGGTCGCCACCTGGTGGGGGAGTAGAGAACCTGCAGGCTTTACTAGTTACCAGTTTGGCTTCATTTCCCCTTTTACGTGTGACCACGGTGTACAGACCCGGGAACTCAGCTCAGGGATGGTGGGAG